>NC_086330.1:92554877-92854877 GCF_032445375.1 Bacillus rossius redtenbacheri
GTGGACATAAAATATTGAAACCTACATGTTTTCTGGACTATAATATGAGTATGGGATCTGTAGATAGAACTGACATGGTAATTAGCTCCATTGAATCAGTGAGAAAAACGGGAAATTGTATAAAAAAACTTTTTTTCCATGTATTAGATTTGGCAGTTCTGAATGCCCATGCTTTTCACTCAACTGTTACTGGGACAAAACTACCTCTTGCTACATTCCATCTAATGCTTATCAGAGAACTTTTGGAAAAATTTATGAAACAAAGAAAAACATCTGGAGGAGGTGGGAGGAGATCAGATGAAGACACTACCCTGCGCTTATCACAGACATTTTCCTACTGCCATTGAAGCAACTGGTGTGAAAAAGTTTCCTACCTGAAAATGTGTTGTGTGTACTAAACACAAAATTTGCATAGAAACAAGATATTCATGCAGAGACTATGATGTCGCACTGTGTGTCGTCCCATGCTTCAAGGATTATCACACCAAAAAGAATTTCTGAAGTTTTTATAGGAAAATCTGTAAAAAAATAATACAGTGTTCCCACAAAACAAGTGTGTGTTTGTAATAATATTCAAAAACCAGATGTGCAATACAAGTGTTGATTCAATACAAAAAATGACTAGTTAACTATATAATAGCTACATAATCAATGTGATAAAACAATTAGCGAAATCAATGTGAACATTTCTAACCTAAAATGAGGGTTTATTTCGCATTTTTGCAATAATGTAATCAAATTATGTAGTATTATTCAATTTTTATACGAATATAGTGTCTCTAAGAAATATTAGAATAATGAATCCAGTATAAAATATAATTAAAAATGTCAGGTTCATAATCAATGTTGAGGTGTGAAAATAATAAAATCAGTAGAATATCTGTATATCGAAATATCAAAAAAAAAATTATTATGCAATAAATTTTAATAATTAAAAAGTGTGTTATGATAAATAAGCAATAAATATATTTGTAAAAGTGGTCTATAACACTTGCAACAACATCAACAACAAAAAGTATTCAGCACAGGGGATGGATATCTATTAATACAGCTAGTAGCATTGTACATATTGTAATACTGTTGAACATACAGCAGTGAAAGGGTTAAGTGTGTTGGACTTTTCTTTTATCTATTTACCAATCTTGGTGAACCAAAGAGATAAGAGATAAATAGTGTTAACTTCCTTTTTTTAAGTGAACGATCAGTTGTTGAGCAGCTCACTTTTTACCTTAAAATTTTTTAACAGTATAGTCTGAAAAAAAAACTGTTAATATTGTACATCTAGTTCATTAATAATTTCAGAATTTTAAGAATGAAAAATAATTTCTGTTGTGTGGATTTTTTTCCAATTTGAAGTCTATAAAAAAAGTCAGTTACTTTAATTTCAAATGCTAAAACTTCCTGGACAATGGCTACAAGATCTAAATCAGCATAATGTTGATATATAAACCCATTCACACAACAAACAGTTTTCTTTATTTTAGGACTATGCATATTTGTCATAACAGTATCAGATGCCATACCCTCCCGTATTCCGGCATGTGGGTGTAGTATCTGTTTCAGTTGTGTGCTTGTGAATTCTGTTTAGGAATACAGGAACATAGCTGGATTCATCCCATCCATCATCTGACCAGCTGCTCGCTTTAAGAACCAAGACAACACTTAACTTCAAACTATTATGTTAAAATATACTGTGCTTGCCAAGAGAATGATATAGTAAATGAACATTTTATAGTTTTAATTACAGTAAAATGTATAGATAGTGCTTAAAATAAGGGTAAGTGGATTTTTTAAAATATTTTAAGTGGCAGATCAGTTTTGCCTGTTGCATTCCTGCAGTTGATATGCTTTACTCATCTGAGAAAGAGCTACATCTGAGCTGTTTCGAGCTCACTGCAGTTTAAATTGGTCATCGCTTAATCCTGTTCATTACTACATAAAACTACTTAATTTATCACCTTTTATGTTGATTTGTTTATCTTATTTTAGGTGATTGTTTAGAACTGGTTTCTTTGGTTGTGGGTTTATTATTTTTTTTTGTAGCTTGTTCCCCATGTCACATGTTTTCAATCATACTGGACACATTACAACCTTGGCAATGTCACCAATGACATCATTTATACCTGCTATTTAGCATGAAAACTGTCTTCTGACTATGTAATGTTTTGGGACATGCCCTCGCTCTCATTAAGTATTAGCTATGAAGTTTCATCTTGGCTAACCTTATTTAGCAACACTATTGAATGTTAATTAGAAATGGCTGAGCTCTGTAGTGACAATGCATACGTTCACACACACATACAAGTATCTTCTATCGGAGATCATTGTAACCCACCTTTGAACTTGCATTAAATACAGTGAAACTCTGTTAAGATGTTTTTCAAAGGACTTAAAAAACTTCATAGCTTGAAAAATGTCTTAAAAGGGAAAATGAAAATTTCCTCCCTATCATGGTTTTGTATTAGTGTAACTAAACAAATTTACAAATTGTAACAATTTCTTATGAAAAATAGGGCCCAAGACTATACAACAGAACAAAATAAATTTTCGTTTTGGAATAAATAAATTTTAATTTGCATATATGTATGTTGAATAAAAAATTCTGTAAAAATTTTACAGTAAAACATATGCTAAATTAAATTTTTCTAAATGAGTGATCTGATTAGAGTTCTTCTCGTTTTTCTGCATTATGAAATTTTCAATATGCCGGACACTGCGAAAAATTGTGTGGCACATTCGCAGTTCCTTAAATGAAGTTCCGCAGTCCTTCCCGATGTATTAAGATGTCAGAACAGATTAGTTTTGGTGGTGCTCTTGCTCCTCGTTTCTTCTCATTTTCATCTTGTTGTCTTTTACTGCAACCATGTCATTGTTACTGCTGCATGCTATAGCTTCAGCACTCTTGAGGCTCACAAGGCAGAATGTCACTATCAGATAAACATAGTCTTCAAAATTACATGTGTTTGTTAGTTTGCCTTTCAAAACTTTCCACTCATTATTAAATGCACCCTTATCGCCAACATCACCCTTAGAGCCATCACCACCCTCATCAATTGGGGCTACGTCACCGTCAGGCCTGCCTTCTTAAAGCAGTTGGCAATGATGTTTGGATCCAACGAGTCCCAAGAAGCTGCAAGGAAATATGGTGCACCTAAAATGTACACTTTGTATGGTGGAGAGTGATTCTTTTTTGTGATTAGTCTGCACACCAGTTTATTGCAGTAATACTGCTTTAGTACCTTGTTCACACCTTGATCCATGGGTTGCAGCACTGATGTGGGATTAGCAGGAAGAAACTGTATTTTCACATTCCTGAAGTTTGCTTTATTCTTGATTGTCAGGGCAATGATCCATAAACATAATCTTTGTTCTTTACTCCCATTTTGGTATCCAGGGAGTGCAAATATTGTTAAAAGTTGCCACAAGGCATCCATGCTGTTTTGTTATTTGCGTACCTACAGTAAAACTCTGTTTAGATGTTTTTCAAGGGACTAGACTTATTTTTCACTCTTTTTTTATATGTTTATGAACTATTTCCGGCCTTGGAACGTATTTTTTCTTGTTTGGCAACAATAGTAATTAGTGTTGATTGGTGGTATTCCCAGCTCTTTAGCGATTTTCACTTGTGGAACCTTGGGGTTGGAATTAACTTTGTTTATAATGTCCAGCTTTTCTTTTAATGCAAATCCTCTGCATATAATCGTACAGTTAGGTAATGCCATTTACAAAACAAAACCATATTTTGTATCACCTTTTAATAACTAAAGCCGTTACACCAGTGCAAGACGGCGTTAACATAATGAGCTGTAAAATAATACTAAGCAAATGACAGAATGTGCGTGGTGCAGCAATCGGACAGTCACCTATATCGATAATCAACTATGTGCACTCACTATATGGTCATCAACCTAACCAAATATGATGCACGGTGCGAGTTATCTATACCAATAATATACTTCATGCGTGCACTTTGTACAGGCATTAATCTAACTAGCACAATCTCAGTATACGTGCTGCTGAGCAGGGGGTATTTTTGTTACTTAAATGAGAAAACTGTAATTTCACAGAGAAAAATAAATTTGAAATTTAAAAAACTTAGTTTTTTTAGGAGAAACTAAGGAACTTTAAACACGTAAAATAATAACCCACATCATATGGAGAAAATGGAGAGACCAAAACATTTTATCATATGATATGGGAAATATTATTTTGCGGGAACGCTTTAAACTGGTTTCACTGTAACTGGCTGATATAAAAAAATGAATAAAAATTGTTAAATATTATGTAAGAACAGGTGATTAATATTGCATTATAAGTAGAGTTATTTCTATTAAAATTTAAGACATAACTAATTGCAAAAATATAGTTCCTAAAGAATATTTATTGATAATTTACACTTTACGCTTAAGAAAATCTATGCAAATTTCAGAGTTTGTGCTGTATCTTCACTTATTATTTGGTCATTAGCTTGTGTACTTTTCATTTTAAAACTTGTATTATATTTAATTGTACCATAAATTTGATGCCTGGAAATTACAGAATAGCAATTATAGATGCAGTCGTTATTTTAATGCTGTTATAGTTTGCATTAATGCTGCTTGCACACACAGTAAAACGGACAGTTATAGGTAATTTTGCCCACAAAGGTTTTTGAAAAATGTAAATGAGTGGATTACAGATCTCAAACCATAGCCTTTATGAACACTGGTATTTTTCTATCGTAGTTCAATTCTATTTTGGTGCCTAGTGAGAAAGAAAATTTTTGTGGGACAGGGTTGCCGGAAAACAGTAAAGTTGTAGTACTACTGGATAACTGCCATCAATGCTCACCCTCCTCACCAAGAATTTGTTAATGGCAACATATCTGTTCATTTCTTTCCATGAAATGTTTCCAGACTGATACAACAAATGGACCTTGTGGTAATTCAGAAATTTTCAAACATAGGACTCCATAAGTTTAAGTGATGCGTGCACAAAGTTTTCTCTAGTGTTTCATGATAAAGTATTTTATCAACATATTTTATTTCTGTAGAAGCGTAATGTTGTATGTATACGTGCCTTACTATGCTTTCGATGGGGGCAATTGATCTAAAACAATTTACAGCAGATGTAATTTTTATTTTTATTTCAGTATATTTGGATAACATTTTTGGGAGACACAAAACGTAGTGACAACACAGCCTCTACTTTTAATAGTTTTTAGCAAAATGTTTTTTGAGCAATTTTGGTGCTATATTTTCTGTTTTTGCCAAGATGGTTTGAGGACTACATCAAAGTATTTCAAAATTCTATTGTATGTACGTTACACCTTTTTTTCTTTGCACCTATGTAAGAGTGCTTATATTTTACCTATGATTGTAAATTTATTAACTTAAGTCATGCAACTGTTTATCGAGAGGGTGCTAGTGCAGTAGTTAAGTAATTGTTACCCCAAAGTACAAATTAAATTTAAATCTGAAATAAAATGGTATTAAAACTGATATGAAAGTCTTAACAAATATCATCAAATGTGACACTTAACTAACCTGTTTAAGATACTGATGCGTGAGTGAATATTTTACTCATTAAAGACTTAAGTTTACATGGGTTATTGATACTAGATTCAAAATTTTCCTTTATAATAGGTCATAACTCATGGTGAAAATAAAGTAGAACCTTGATTTAACCTTGGTATTATGGTAAAAGGGGTTAGTGGGTATAGAGCATGGATGTTGGACAATCACGGATAATCAAATTCAGATGTATAAGTATTACTGACACTAATTATTAATTTTTAAAAATATGTACATATGTACGTAATAGTTACATTTTAGTAAAGTCATTTGTTACATATTTTTACTTTTGGAAACAACCTTTCTTATTTCTGTTTTCATATTTCTCAAAGTTATAAAATGGTGTTATCAAAATCTTCTTGCTTAAAAATGTTTTTAAGTGTGTCCGCTGCCTTCATTGCTTGAAGTGGTTTGATTTTTCTCTAGTGTTTGAAGTACATTTTCTTCATTATCATCCTAATTATTCCTTGATAATCAAAGGCCTGGTTGATTAGGTACTGATAATCAAGGTTGTATTGTACATAATTTATTTTTCACAATTATTTAATTATAAAAATTTTCTTAAGTGAATAAAGCTAATATTGTATTGGCTTGTCAAGATCTATGAGCAATTAGTTATAACTCTTACGCTCTCTACTAGAATGTTAGATTAAACTAAAATGAATAGAAGTTCGTAATTTGGCAAATTTCTCCAAGTTTACATAGGAAAGCTTAAATTTTGATGCTAAAACCTTTAAACTATACAAGAACACCATTACATAATAAATAATCATTTTCATACCGTTAAATTAAATGTGTAGTCTATATATAGTCCATCTTATGGTGTATAATTTATATTGGGCTATTAAGTTACACTTGTTCACTCATCTTTAGTGTGGGAAAATATTCTTATAGTTGTTTGTGGGAATGTCTACAGGAACTGTTGATCACGTAGTTGCGAATGACTTTGAAAGATCTATGCATAGCTTCAAACGTCATCAAATTTAATGTAATTTTAATGGTGTGTGTCTTCATATGATTATCCATACCTAGTTACTAATAAATTGTCTATTCCTGGATATTTCAGGAAAAACATTTTGTTTCATGAATATTAGTGATTTTCAAATATTGCAATCACAAAATTCTTTCCACAAAGAAATTTATTTAATCTTCTTGATTGAGCTACATACAGACCTTTATCATGATTTTAAAGTTAAACTCTGAACTGATCTGGTAAGTAGAATAACATTTATTGAAGGTTTATTCTGTAGTAAATGTGAGTACGATCTACGATAAAATGGATACACATCTCTTACTTATGAATGTCAGAAAACTACTATAAAGTTCTCAAAAGAACAAACTTTGTGATCCTCTATATACAGTTTTCCAAATAAACTTTATTTGATAAAATTATAGAAATGAAGCCCATTAAAAATAACCTTTCAATCACAACTGTAAAGAAATGGTTTTTTGCTAAAAGGATACTTCTCATTGTCACATACTTATACAATTTTATAATTAAAATATTCTATTAATGTTCTAAAATTACCACAATACAATATCTGTGAGACTATTTCTCCACACATGCACAGTTCGGCCTCAGTTCAGAATTACCGGCTGTACCAAGACAGATCCACCTGTCTGTGCTTCTCCCCAAACCTAAAGTTCGAACTGTTGGAAATTGTAGATAGTTTTTTAGGCGATATCGTCATCAGTTTATGAACTGCTTGCATATGCAGCGATTGTGTGCATGTTAAAGAAGAAAGAACAGAAACTAGCTGAGTGGGGAAAGAGTGATTGAATTGAAGAAACTACACCCACGTGAATTTGCTGCAAGAACTGCAAATGTACCCAAAATACATGCCCGCTTAAAAATGTTTCTGTTTTTGGGAATGTTACAAATTTAAATTAATAAAAAATTATAAGAGAAGCAATAGTGAAAACCTAATTGCTATTTCTGCTAGCTACCTGAAGACCATTGGACACATAATATTTTTGCTATGCATCTCCACATGCATTATGGCACATAACATCTGAGACCTGTTAACACCATTTTCAAAGTTCTGAGAGAATATTTCAAGGTAAGTTATACAGCACTTATTTTCATAAAAGGGTGATTGCCAAAATAAGGTACCTAAACTATGTATGGTTAAAAAAAAATTATTATATTTTATACACCTGTAAAGCTTCTTAAATATTCCCCTGGTTGTGCCAAATTCAGTACAATACGTGGTCAAGATCGATACATTAAATTGAATTAATAAAATGTAAATAGAATTTTGGGGCTGTCCACGGAGTGGACAAATTTAACCTTACCATTGATTTTGGTACTTTTTTTAGTGTGTGGTTATGTACACAGCATTTTAACTTACTAGTGTGATAGTTAAACAATTAACAAGGTAGTTGTACTATGCACAGATGCTGACAAAACAAAAGTAAAATGTATTAGAAAAAAAATATAGCCTACACTTGAGACTTATTTACATATAAAAAAATCTATAGTACAGTTGTACTGATAACAACTGAAGTTAGTTTGCTAACATAACACTTCACTAATGCAGAATGCTAACATGTTATAAAGAGCAAATTAATTACAGGATATCATATTGAACATTGTTTGGCAATACTGGTATTGCAAAACCTTTTTAACAGATGTTGATCATTAAGATAAATTTTAAAGAAATTATAGTTAATACCATAATTCACATATAACGAGAAAAATCAAAGTTAAAGGCGTATTGATAACAATGGAAAGGTCACTGGCTGGCATAACACTTAACAAATGTCAGATGCTTCAATGGCATAAAGCTTCCTTTCGTGTATTTCTGGGAGACAAAACTTTGAATAGCCAGTTTTTTTAAGAATAATAACTTTATACTCATAACTGTCTTTGTCATAGGATTCTATGAAGGCAAGAAAGTGTTGTTTCATTTTCTTTCCGCTGCATTTAATAATCACATAATCATTAACACTTGGTTTCATTGCAATAAGAGACGCTGATTTTTTCAACTCCTTTTTCATAGAAGGAGGTTCAGCATCTTCATCACTGTCCGAATAAACGTCTTTGTAAAGCAACTTCCTTTTGGTGGCTGCTGTGACTTCAGTTAAGGAAATTATTAAATTTTACAAAAAAGTATTAATTTTTAAATGTAAATGCACTATAAAGATATTGAATGATAAACCAATAGTATAGTAATTGCCCCAGAATTGAATTATGTAAACAAAATAATGACTAAAAATATTAGAAACCCTAATGGTAATATTAATATTATTACTTAATATTTAAGAAAAGTATACACTTCAGGAGTACAATTCTTTATCCGAAATGGTCGGGACCAGCAGCATTTCGGATTTCGAAATTTTAATACAGGAGGCCTAGTAAAGCCAAGTTAGGTTATGTCAGATGTATTAAGGATTTCAAGCAACATAGTACAAAAAACAACAAAGTACATAACGTAAATAAACACTGTAGCATAAATAAATATCTGAAACAATCGCCAAAATAATTTATTTTTAACAACTGATACTGTAAAACATCTGGAGAATGTTTATGGTGCGTCGTCGTTGGCGCCGATGTCGCCGTCAATTCGTACGTCTCGTGATCGGCTGTGAGAAGGATTTTCCTTTTCCTGAGATGAAGCAGCACGAATGATGGCATTTTTAAATGCCTCTTGAAGTGTCACTTGTTTTGGTTTAGGCTTCTGACTAAGCAATTTTTCTTTAATCGCATACACAGACATTACTTCTTGCGCATTTACAAATGAACGTAGCTCGAGTCCTGCAATTAACTTATTGCACAGTGTAACCATGTCATCAGTTGATATCTTTTCACATTTTTATTCTACGTTGTCGTCACTGTCATCTGCATTCTTGTCAGGGTTTAAAACAATTCCTGCAATTTCGGAGTTGCTCATTGAATGCACAACAGGTACATCATCGTCAACATTTAACATTTCTTCAATGTCTGCTGGCTCAAGTTGACTGATGCTACTGTCTGGTACGTTTTTTTCATAGGAAACGAGGCTTGTCAAAATAAATCGCTTATCAGTACATGTTGAAAATCCAACAGTCATCGTCGTCTTCTTCGCAGTCAAAAACCGTTTTAGGCCAAAGCTTATTCCAAGCATTTGTTAATGTTGATTTTTCAATTAGATTCCACACATTCGCGATAGCATACAGCGCATCTTTGATACTGAAATGCTTCAGGAATTCTTTAATTCCCTCTCCTCTTTTTACAGCAGCTAGCATGCACGTCATGAAGTTGGTTTTATACTTGCATTTCATGGAGCGCAAAATTCCTTGATCACAAGGCTGTAATAAAGACGTCACATTGGGCGGTAGGTACACACAAGAAACATTGTTTATAACTAGAAGTTCTGCCGGTGGACGGTGGATGTGCAGAGCAGTTGTCTAGGAACAACACAACAGGACAGTTATCATCCAATCCTACTTCACTGCAATGAGCTCGTGCTGATGGGACAAAATGGTTGTTAAACCAGTCAGTGAACATCTCACGAGTGACCCACGCTTTTTTGTTCGCGTAGTAATTCACTGGTAAATTATGCACACCTTTTAAGCACCTAGGATGCTGGCTTGTTCCTATAACTGCCAACTGCCAGCTGCATTAGCACGAGCAAGAATAGTTAATCTATCCTTAGCAACTTTATATCCAGACGGCGAATTCTCATCAGCCGGCGCCAGTGTTTTCCTGGGTACATAGCGCCAGTACAAAGCCATTTCATCAGCATTGTAGATCTGTTCAGGGCTGAGGTTTCCATCTGCAACAATCCTGGCAAATTCATCTATGTAATTTTCGGCTGCCTCGTGGTCTGCTGAAGCTTTTTCGCCACATATTTTCAAATATTTGATGCCGTGACGTTTCTTGAATTTTTGCAGCCAGCCTTCTGAGTTCTTTGTGGAATTTTTTCGCTTGTGTCATTATCATTAGGTCATTCAATGGCACGCCTTCACTTTGCTGTTGCCGAATCCATTCCATCAACACACGGTCAACATCTTCATTTTGTGCCCTATGCATTGTTTTCCTATACTCCATTGCATTTCTGTCGTCACTTTCACTAAAAAACTTAAACAATTTGTCTATTTGTTTCTTCAAATCGTACACAGTTGTAGTTCCAATACCGTATTCTTCTGTTAGTTGTCGTACAGGCACGCCGTGATCAAGTTTTCGCAATAATTCCACCCTCTGAGTTATTGATAATGTTAAGTGTTTCTGTTTTTTTTTTTTTTCCGTTACCACCCATCTTCATATCAGAATGCCTTTTTGCCATTGCTGTCTTCAAATATGACAACACGTTCGCACAACAACACAGTTAACTACTAGACGCGATAAAACAACTCCTATCATAGCCAAGCAGCAAGCTGTAACATCCGCTAATTCGCCGGAAAAACGGTAAACACAGCGCCTCGGCATTGCCAAATTGCATGCTGCCTTGCTGACGCAGTGCTGCCAAGTCACTCGCTCTCACTAGTCACGCGATCGCAACTTGAGTTTGCCACACAACTGCGAACAATAGCGCAGACGTTGAAGTTTCGAAAAAAATTTTGGATTTTAGAGCTCTTCAGATTTTGAAGTTTCGGATAAAGGATAGTACACCTGTAGTAACTTCTTCCAGATGATAATGGCTGCAGAAAATCCCAGCTTCACACTCCAGGCATGTTAGATGTCGAGCTTGTAACACAAGGGAAGGTTTTTTCCAGGTCAGTTGGTGTTCTTTCGCAGTCCCTTTAAAAGTTTTAAGGTTTTGGAGAATGTTTTTTCTCAATATCATGTATTGATTTTTCTGCAATGGTAAACACAGACATACCTTTGCAGTTTTCTTCAAGTTTGGCTTCAAGCGTTTTACAGTTAGGAATATCAGTTCCTCTTGCAATAAGGTAATCTGCTGTCCTCTTAAGGGTTGCTCCCACTCCATCTGGAGCACCCTTACCATGGCCACTTTCACTAAAATGCCAATGCAGTTCTTCAGTTCCAAACTTTTCTGATAGATAACCTACAAGGTAGAACATTGTTTTATTCTTATATTGAGTAGGTGCACCATCACTTAAGAAATGTACACATTTCAGTCTCGGAATCCCAGCTTTTATGTCTTCACAATGACAGGAGTCAAATGAGCTATAACAGAAGCTGGATCATGTCTATTGCTCTCTGATAATGTTCCAAAACACCTAGGTTCCTTATCATAGCAGTACACAACAGTATGCATTGTAATTTGTGGTTTAGACCCTCCAAAATGCACAGACTGTATTTCGTTGGCATATTTGCAAACATAGTTTTCGCTAAAGTCAATATGCGGTAATACGTCATTTGGTGAAAGGTTTTTTTTTATCTTTCTTATTTTCTCCCTTAATCAAAATAATAACTTTTTTGGTTACCCATTTATGATAAGTAGTCTTTTCATCTAGAAATTCATTTATTTCAGAAGTTCTTCCTTTGCATTTTCCACATTTTCTTTTGTAACAACTTTCTTTCATGAAATTACAACACAACTTTTTGAATACAGCATCTGGAGATTTTTTATTAATTATCATCAATGAATGTAGCTTTGAAGTGATCAGAAGCATATTTTGGTGTGTTTTGCAAAGACAGGTTTCTCTGTCTGCAGCTTTTGGGAAAAAAACCCAGAACGGTTTCAACTGGCAGAATGTTCTGTAACTCATGTTCCTGTAGACATGATTTTCCTTGATAAATATCTTGTGTAAATTAAACAGGCTGTCATTGAGGAATAATTTTCTTATTTTGTTTCTGGTGATTGTGTCCTTTTTTCCGGCACATTTTCTCCTATCTGTCAGTTTAAAAAAACTTTTGTACATCATGTTTTCTTTTCAGAAATCTTTTTGCAATAGAAGAATCATAAACTTAACATTTTTTAACATTTTGTAGGATGTCAGATTTTATGTGATGACAGTGCCTGTACTTGATAACTTTTCCAGTTAAAACTCGTAACATAAGTTTTTTTTTTTTTTTTCCTCATTTTTAAAACTGCCTTTTATTTGGTCACGGATAACTTCAGCGAACAAAACTTTCTTTTTAACTTCTTCTGAATTAGTGTTATTACTAAATCACTTTTCCACACTCTTTCTAGGGGTTAGAGTATCTGCATTAAGTTATAATGAATCTCGTATTCTCTTCTTTTTTTGTATCTTTCAAGTTTTCTTCATAGTCTCTCATTGTCCTTTTCCAACTTTGCGTTTTTCTTCTAACATTTTCTTCCTGTTTTTCCTGGAACGCTTTTTTCCACATTTAACTCTGCAAGTTGAGGGTACTTTAGCATCTGAAATTTCTGGTGGCGTTTCAGGAGAATTAATTTTTAATTCTTCTTCAGTTTCTTTAGTTTTTTTTTTTCTCTTTTTATTGATGTCGTTTCCGGTCTCTCCATTCTTTCCTGACTGGTCGTTGATCCCTTTCACTCATATTCAAAATTAATTTTTTCCTCATATGGTATCTTTCCCTTTCTTTAGCTTTTTCTTCATACTTTCTTGGGTTGTTAGTTAACCTTTACTCTAGCCTTTCTCATGCTGATCTTTTTCCGTTTCCTTCGTTTTTTGATCTTATCAGCGGAATTTGAAGTTTTATTTTTTATGGGAGCCATTATTCTGCAAGATAAATACAAAATCTATCAGAACGTTTATTGGGCTCTGTTGTAATGATAAAACATCTGAAAGAGTAAAATTAATGCCTTTTTTTTTTTAATGAGGATAGACAGACCACAACCGTGCTGCATGAACATTTGTCAAAGCAGAAAATAATCAATTCAGCAGATTGCAAGGTAAATTATTATTATTATTAACATTTAAGGTATTAGTGACAATATTTAAATTGTCAAATATCTTTCTACACAATTATACTGGATCTAATGAATGTAATAAACACAGTACTAAGTATATGGTAATTTTCATAATTAATGTATAAATTTCATCAATGATTAAGTACACAAATATATTATATGGTCTGTTGCTAGGCCTATGCTGCAATGTTAGCAGTTCTGGTACTCGAAATAGCACTAAAACAGTTCTCATTAATTCAACTCTGGAAATATTTCTCTGTGTGTACAATGATGTCCCCTCCGTAGCCTGTGAATTCCAAGGAGGGGACAGAGACTGTACTTTTGTTTTCTAGTCCTTTAATTTTTAAGGTTAGGATGTAACTTAAAATGTACTTTAAACTAAACACCAATGATTTTATGGAGATAACCTTTTTGTAACCAATCACTATTAACTGTGTGCTTAGTAATAACAAAGATAAATTTTCACATTTTTTACATTAAAAACAAATGTAACTGTTGATATTAAGATAGTGTTTCAGTTTCTCTCACTCCCCCACCCTTATTTTAGAGTATGCCTGCTACTTCTTGGTGTATTGTGTCTACAGTGTGATGCGTGGTCTTTTGTATAGCAAGATTTTTAGTCCAAGGTATTTTTTTTTACTGCTTCGATCTCCAGTTTATTTCGGTAAAGCATATGTTGGGAATCAATATTAACTTTTTCCAGTGTTACCAAAATATGTAATTATTTAAAAAGAAGTATAGGTTTTGTGAAAAATTGTTAGTCAATTAAACTCAGGGGAGTTCTTTTTTTGATTGAAAACTCTGCTGTACCCTGTGTACATTGTTTTGTTAATTAATGATTTGACAATATTCTTGAAGTAATTTGGGTTCTGTTGACCAAATTTAAGCTAAACTAGTGGGTTTGCTTCAGGTAAAGAGAAATGTGAAAAGTCAGTGAAATTGAATAGTTTCGTGATAACAGAATATTTCTGAAGAGAAAATTAAATGAAAAAAGAAATATTACTAATTTGTTTAGGCAAAGATCATGTCAAGCTATAAAATTTCATTTTTGTGAAATATCTTTTTTTTTACTGGTAAATTCAGATTTTCACAAGAAATAAATCTGTTTTGACAAACATAAAAGTTTAAGTGCCTGTATCAATACTTAAGTGTTAATAAATTAAAATACTATAGAGGCATTTAAATCAATCTAAAATAGCTTTTATTTTGTAATACGGCCATTTATTTGAATGCGTTTTTATCACCTGTTGATCCTAAACAATATTTATTTAGAGTAGTTCTAAAGTGTTTAAAAAAAAATATTAATAGTTTAGCACTTACGAAATTATTTCAAGACATAACTTTTTCATTAGATCACGACACATGTGTTTCAAGTGGAATATATTTGTAATTTCAATGTTGTTTGATTTGGTTTTTTGTTTTTTATTATGTAAAATATATTTAAAAAATGAGATAGTGCAAGTTTTGATTTCTGCAAAAAAATACTGGCATTCGGAGTCATAATTCAAAACATTAAGCTATGATGTGTTCCATGACCATTATCAGCAAATCTGTAATTGAGTCTGTATGAATTTATTAACTACCTGCTAATCAGGTAACCTGAACTTTTAAAATTGCTAATCTCGGGTATACATAAAATTGATTGTAGTTAAATATTTTTTATAGTCTGAATTACTTTACAAACTTTAATGCACACTATGCTATTCAAAGTACCTTCTTCAATACTACAGACTTTTCAGTTTTATGTCGAATTTTGCTGTTGGTTGGGATATAGCTTTATAGTTTGTTATTTGTGTCCAATTCTTCGAACGACTTATTAGTATTTTTATTATGGTATCGTAACCCAATTTACACACACAATTCCTATGTAGATAACCTATTAATAAAGTTCATTTTTAATAAAAAATAATTTTACCTGTCAGGATTTATAACAATTTTGTGTGTGGTATTTCTTTTTTTTTATTTTTTATATTGGATTGTCTAGAAAAAGGGTTTTTCTGTACAAAATAGCACATTAGATGATACTGCGCTGCTGGTATCTGGTTTGGTTTTGGTTACTTTTAAATAGTTTGCCTATATTCTGCTCAATGAGCACCAGACACTTGTATCCATGATTCTGTTACTCTATATAATGTTAAGGTGTGGGGGCGAATGCAGGTAGTGCATTATGAAGTTGAAATTCAGATGTAACACTAGTTTACATGCTCTTATGCATGAGCAGGATGATGCCTGTTATAATATAAACTTTATTCCTTTTCTTTAACAAAATATTTTATTTATCAAAGTTCATGATACTGATACAGTTAGAAATGCATGACGTTTATATTAAACAATTTATTGCAGTGCTGCATCATTGTTGATTTCCTTCAATTTTAATGCAGTTAGCTGGTGGAAAAGTTACTGATGTAAAACCAGCTGCATGTGGCATGAAGAGTTGTTAACTACAGTTAGTCCTTTTGGCTTTTTACCAAGTTTTACCCCGTTTCTCATGTTCAAAGATACATAGCAAAAATCCATTGGCATTATTGGAGGAACAGGTCAACATAATCTAAATTTGGTTGCATTTTAGTAACTTCCTTCTACAGTGTTAACATTTAATATTAATTTTTCCAAGCTTTCAGAAATAAATTCTGAAGCTAGCTGTATTTTTTTTTTGTGCAAAGACATTGACATCTGTAAGCACAAAAATATCTGAACTTAATACTCATTAAGCATTTTCTGCTGAAAGAAACTTTTATGGTCAAACATTGTGTTGAAATAACCCTTCCCTTTAATTTTAATTAAAAATTAAATAAATAACTGCACTCACTATTTCACTTTACTAAAAGCATAAGAAATAAATGCATTGAAATTTCTAATATTATGAGGTTGAAGTATGCTTTTTAATACTAGATTTCTCTAGAAAACGATAGGCAGGAATTTGTAAATTGGTACAAGTTTATAATTCATATCTTTTATTTTGTGGTTTATAGACCGTTATTCAGAGATGCCAAGTACTACGGATTTTCCGTAGTTTCTACGAATTTCGTTACTTGACTACGGCAATACGGATGGTAGGTTAAAACTGTGGATTTAATGCATTTTATGGTTTTTCTGTTTGTTTACATTACGTCTCTGCAATATTCGGTATGTTGTGTTCGTGTTTCCATTGATATATGCATGTGTGATGTCACTTGTGTAACAAAATGCCCTAGACTTACATTTCGTAACATTTTATTTTCAATTGTCCATTAATGACTCAATATATCTATGCCGTTTCGTTTTGCTTTGTTATTTTCTGGTGCGTCGGTTAGGTTATGTGTGTATTGATTCCGTATGTATGCTAAACTACATTTGGCGTGTTATTTGCGATATAATGGTAGAAAATGTTGAAACGTAAAAGTTCCATCACTGAAAATATGTGCGAGCCTTCAAGTTCGAAGAAATCTAGCGGGCTACCGAATCAGCACTATCGGAGATCTTACACGGAATAATATCCATGCCTACAACCTTCAAAAACTTCTACAACGTGTTTTGTGAGACGTGCAATTGTGATTTTTCTGTAAAACACGGTGGACGCGATGATTGTAGGCGTCATGTCGCATCCAAAAAACATGAAGAAAATGGTCGCCTTAGAGGTCAGTGTAAACCACTTACTTCTTTTTTCACATCTGCTGAAGACACGAGTGTTATTCGTGCAGTGATATTTAACACTATTTCTCATTGAACACAATGCGTTGTTATTAGCAGCTAATCATGCAAAACCGTTATTTAAAGCAATGTTTCCTGACTCAAAGATAACAGACAAATATTTGTGTGGGAGAACAAAAACCACCGCAATTGTGAAGAGCATGTCTGATGAAACGGTCGCAGGTATCGTAAATAGGATTCAGAACTCACCCTTTTCTTTGGCAACAGACGACAGCAATGACAATAATGATTGTAAATTGTATCCTTTTGTGGTTACATATTATTGTGAAGTAAAGGAATAGGTAATGACACTTAAGCTTTCACTCAGAGTGTTTTGACAACACAGGGGAAGGAATATTTAAGATATTAGACAAAGAGTTGAAAATTATGTCATTGAAGTGAGAAAATTGTGTGTCATTTGGATGTGATAATGCCAACACCGTGATTGGAAGGAATAAGGGTGTACTTGCATTTCTGAAGCAGCAGCATCCTGCAATGATAATACGGGGCTGTGTGTGTCATGCTTCATTTGGCATCAAAGAAAGCAACAAAAACATTGGAATTGGCTTTCAACGTTGAATCATTCTTGGTAGATATATATTTTTATCTTGAAAAGAGCTCTAAAAGAAAAATGCATTGGAAAGTTTGCCAAGAGATGTGTGGACCTGAACTTAAAAGTCATCAGATACTGAAGTATATTAGCACTAGGTGGTTATTTTCTTTTAAATTGCAAGTTACCTCTAATTTAAGGCAGTGTTTTGATTGTTTTGTGTGTTTAGCAGACATTTGTTCAAAAATACGGTATCAACCCTCCCCAGTCTCTTTTTCAGAAAATGTTTCTTAAAATAATATTGGTATTTCTACCAGGAAAATGGTGTAAAGAGCACCATTTTGCACTTACTAAACAAAATTTTCCCGGGGGTGGGCCCTGCCCCCCCCCCTCCCCCACCACAATCTTTATTATGCCAAATGTTGCTCACTACTGACAGGCACTCCACAAGGTTGGCATCTCTGGTTATTTTAACTTTTTTTGTTACATTCTCTCTTTGAGAATAAAAAGATAATTTCTTGGCATTGTGATTCAACTATGCAACATGTTTTTTGGTACATGTGAAACAATTTATGGTTTTACTGTCCTTTTTTTTAAACCTGTTGGCAATAAATACCTGACAACTTTATTGGCATAGATACTCAAAATTCTACGTTCTTTTTCTAGGGATACATAAAAAAAATCTACGTTCTTTTTCTAGGGATACATAAAAATATGATATAGCCTGGTTTAGTGTCACATAGTGTTATAATGGAAAAACTTGTGGCAATATTTTTTTTAATGTGTATTATAAAGGTTGGAGTGTAAATTTTATTGGAACATTATACCCCCATTTCTTTAAACTATTATAATGTTAAGAAGATAATACCGTTTTTCACAATGCAATGAAAATAGAGTTTGATTATATAAAAATTAAAATTTGATATAATTAAAATTAAAATTTCATATAAACTTTTTGTCAAAATTTTGAGTTCATAAAAGAGCTATGGAAAAATAGTAACCAATTCAATACTATTTCACCAAATTAAAAATTTCCGATTGAATTTTCAGCTGTGTACATATAAAAATGTGTTAATTAGCTCATATTTGTTTAGTAGTTCACTTCAACATTTTGTCTATTTGTACATGTTTATGTTAATTAGGGGATCTTGTGTTTTAGATGCCAAAATCCCATCTTTGGAAGATTTTTGAAGAGTTATCTGCAATTGAAAGTAAGTGTATAATCACAATGTTTTCCATAGTACTGTTTGGGTAGTTTCCCTGGTTCAAAGCCTTAACACATCTAAAAGTATATATTTACTGATTATTATTCATGGGCAGATGTTATTTTATGGTATGTTGACTTATAAGAGTCATATCTGAACTTTTATAATTCCTTAAATGTAGCTTGTTGATAGAAGTATCCGGGAACCATTTTAGTATGATACTTTTTTTAATAATGTTGTTCTTGATTTTGACATTTAGTAGTTGCACAATTTTAAGCTACAGCCGCACAGGGTGCTATGCTTACTATGCTATACAAGTCAAGATTAGCAAGCTGCATCTTAGGTGTCACAAGACACCAAGCTATGTTCGCTACATTGGTGATCCTTGGATGTTTGGTTCTTGGTTATTTTTCTAAATGTTGTGCTGACTGCGCATGCACAGATAAGCAAAAACATCTGGTTTTGAACGGAATAGTACTGTGCGTCTGCGTTTGCTTTTAAAAAAGTTTAATTTATCTCAGTTTTGTGCATTAAATACTCATATCGACATCATAGTTTCTTGAAGGATTAAGAAATATAGATGTTTATGGAATAAATCAATAAAAGGATATATAATTCCGGGATTTGATTTCAAAGGTATCAAACAGTTGTTACTTATTATGAAATGATCCATAAATTTGGTTTTGTAAAATAATGAAATTATTCAAATTATTTTATTTCTGGATTAAATTAATGAACACTGTTCTTTTTACATTTACATACTGTGAGACCCGATTGAATATTATCGTCAGAATCATCACTTGAATCCCACGTGATGCGTCCTTCCAACATCACAAACTAGACTGAACTGTCTGGCCACTTGGCGCAGCGAACATCAGGAACATACCGTAGCTTTTGTGTGGCCGTGGATTTACTGAGCGGTGCCATTAATCAACCTTGAAAATATTTCTTCTCTTAAGTATTTCTGTTTACTATAATATACTAAAACAATTTACTTATTTTTTATTATTAATTAGTTTGCTTAAGTATTTAAAGTTGTTGTTGAAATTAAATTGTTGCTATAAATTTAACATTATGTCCACTTTAAATAAGTTTGGTAGTTTACTCATTAAGGTTATCTGATAAAGTATTTCTTCCCAAATAAATATTTAATGGTGCTATGCTTAATTTATAGAGTAATTATAATTGACAATTTTTGTCATTTATGTAATTCAGTTTTGAATATGAAGAAAGGGGCGTATAACTTTAAACACATAAGAATGTGACCTCTACATGATGCTTCTCGAGTACTAAAAATTATGACGTTGACAATTTAAAAAAAAATCAGTTACTGTGAGGCAACATCTAGACATACTCTAATGTACGGGTTTTTATAATAATTTATTTTCCGTATTTAGCAGCATGTTTGGGGCATACCAGTAGACTTGACACCTGTAATTTTTTGTTCGTTAATTTTTACTGTTCTTATTTTTTTTTTAGTTGGAAGATGATTGAAATTTATTTCAAATGATTGGCCATTTACTTCTTCAGGTAAGCATATGTCAGGTAATACATATTATCTTGTGTTAAAATTACGTAAAACTGGACCTCTGTATAGAAAACTATTGAGTTCCAGTTAAAACTCTTACCTAAGAAATCATTTTTCCTTTATAAGAACTTTTTTTCTTTCCAACAATTACTTTGTATGAGAGAAACCAATATAATTTTAGGCAGCCTCAGGCCCTCCCATTGTAAACAGACAGAGAAGAGCAGAGGGTCAAAGCCATTGCCATATTTCTCATGTGCCAATAAGCTGAGAAAAGTAACATGTAACTCCAACCCATACAAAGTTTGATTATGAATTTTTTTGCCTAAAATTAAAGGTTGGACCAGGGGTGACTGCTATAGTACTACTGTTCTGAAAACACTAAAAGCCTTAATACACCAAGTGGATGTAAATTATTTGGTTAATAATGTTGTAATCTTAGAATTATAACTTATTTTAAATGTTTTGACTTTTTGACATACAAAAGTTTATAAAAGATGTTTTAGAATAGTTTTGCTATCACAAAGATTTATGTCTTCAAGTAGTTTGCATTATAAAAGTTACAACCAAACGTGCAATTACATTTCCAGCGATAATAAATAACCACAACTGTAGAAAACAAGGAAATAGGAAACATTTAAAATATTTAAAGTACACACATGACGAATATGTAAACACTGCAGGGTTAATTGCGTATTGTCCTACTACAATGTTGGGTATAACATTGAGAATTACACTACCTATAGTTGGTAAGATACCATGTTTTCTCGCATAATCGTCGCAGATTTTATTCTAAAATCAAATTTGAAAAGTAGGGGTGCAACTATTGTGCGGAAAAATTTTTTTTGTTAGGTAAAGTTATTCATAAAAACAAAACCCGTTCATGGAAAGTACGTTTATTTAAAAAGGCGGAGTATACAAGAGCACGCCAAACAATCTTTATTAATAATTCATGAAACAAAAACCTTTATTCAACTTTAAATAGAAAAACCAAAACTCTAATGCGAACGCAAGCCACTAGAATCTGACGTGAACTAACGTGTCGTAGTACACACTTGCCACGAATGAATGCGGGCTATCAAATGTAGTTAACTCGGCACCTGACAGAGCGCGCGTTGCATCCAATCGGCGAGATATCGATATTCGAGTACGTGCGTGCGCTCTATACGGGAAGCAACAACCAAACATGAATGATGCCCTGGTTACATTTTTATAAGTGGTACGCCGCGGTAACGCAGACAATCAGATAAAGGAAATACCGTTTTAAAACGTCTTTAAAAGAAAATTTACGTGTCAGACAACTTTTTATTTCCGTTTATTAAATAAATAAGTGGTAATGACCGAAATTAAATTTTAGCTTACACCTACACCGCGGCGACGCAGACGATCAGATAAAGGAAATAACTTTTATAACCGTCAATAAGAAAATTTACACGCCAGACGACGTCGTATTTTTTCGTTAATTTATTAAGTAAATGGTAATGACCGAATAAATATTAGATTTCTACTTTAAAATACATCGTTTTATACCGAAAAGATACCTACACAAAGCATTCGGCATCTACTAGCGGGACCAAAACCATCATGCGACGTTTACGCGAGAAGTTTTTTATCCCAATTTTGACAGCCTTAAATATGGTTGCGACAATTACGCGCGTGCGACGATTACGCGATAAAACACGGTATTTTGAGTTTGCTATGTAGAGATTTCTTGAACTACTTGGGCGACCAATGCTTTGTCAATTTTTTTTTGTGCATGCTTTTTTTTACTTGGTAAAATATTTGTTAAATTTGAAATAATTCCAATTGAGGATCTGTTTCACATCCCATGTTAATCAAATTTTCTTATCAATAATATTCGTAGAGAGCTATTTCTGGAATTTAAATATACTTTTATCTTTTGCATTTGTTTTATCAAAATAATGTTCAACTGATCTACATTCACATAAGTTTGTTTAGAGAGAATAAACAGTCATGCAAGTGATAAATAAAAACACTTGTGTGGCTCTTTGCACCTATTTTATTATACTTCGTTAATTTTCATATTTTTGAAAGTCAACAAATGCAAGAAACTGACGACACCTGGCTCTCTGACCCCTGTTGCGAGCGCACCAGGCAGCCTTAAACTCGGGGAGTGAACTGGTTCTCACCTTGTGGCTTACAACAGGAGGCCAGGGCAACAGCGACCCCTCGAGCTGTCGGCCGCTCGAGACGCCATTTAGTTTGGTCTATGTCGTTAAGGCACTGGCTGCTAAACGGCGAATCACTCAAGAGTCGCTTGCAACAAAGTGCAGAGCAGCGCTCAGATGCGTTCGTTGCAGATGAGAGGCGAGCTACCACTGACTCCCACGCACCGGCGCACGGTGAGCGTAAGCAGGGGAGGGGGACGCACGAGATGCATGGGAGACATTACGCGGTCCGGGTCAGATTGCACTGTCATTTATCACACCAGCCGCTGCGCTCACCACTCGGAACACTTTTTTACACTCATGCCCGGACCAGACGGCTATGGGCAACAGCGGGCCTAGGGACTGGGATAGACACGACAGCTGTCGTTCAAACATATCATGCTAAAATTTGTAGCAATAGCCCTAAGAACAATTTAATGGTATCAAAATGAAGTTGTCAGCATCTCTTGTAAGATGGAGCCTGAAGGTACGTATGAGTTGAACATACACATCTGTGCAATACACTTTCTGCCGGTGTTCTTTGATGCTGTGGTCATAACTTTGCATTTGGAACAATAAAAAAAACTTGTGCAGTAAAACCTCTATTCTACGTACACTCACGGTTCTTCAAAATTTGTCCGTACGACCGAGTTGTACGTACGAACCAGTGAGGCCAAATCACGTCAATTTGTGGCTACTCTCTCCCCCCCCCCCCCAACCCCCCCGTCAAACACACCCCCCCCCCCCCCCCCTTCTATAACCCAATCCTTTTTCCCACCGCTGCCGCGGGAGATATGATAAACTTTAACATGTCGCGGCAGCGAGAAAACTGGTGCGTATACCAATAAACTGGTATTAGAACTGGAAAAAACTGATAAACGGGAGGTGGAGCTTATATTTTTTCCCGCTAAGCTCGCATTTTTTGGCTGGCTGATGATGGAAGGTCATGAGTCTGGGCGGAGCATAGAGTGAGTTATACTGCGCATGCGCAGCTCAGCGAACAAAGACAGCCAGCCGGCGGCTACACCGCGCCGTAACAGCATCTAACCGAGTACAATGACCTTTCTCCGCGTACGGCGCGCTATTGATGGTCAATTTCCATCAATTTGCGTCTTTTTTTTTTAATTTTTTACTGTGACGCAATAAGTATGTAGCCCATATTTGTTATAAATGCTGCATGTTGCAACTGTATTTTAATAAACTTTAACGTATTTCTTACACTTTTCATATTTTTTAATTTTTTGCCTCATTTTTCACGGTTTCTGAAACACTGTACGGATGACCGAGGTGTACATACGAACTGGGGGCCGTACGACCGAGGTTTTACTGTAATTAGTATTTAGAATTATGTAATTACTAAAAAAAATCATAAATATTAATGATTGACTAAGCAGTTATATTTTTTCCATGTGGATTTCTGATTTTAATAATCTAAAAAGTGTGGTGAAGTGGTGGTGTGTTTTTTATTATTAGTTTATTTTATTAAACCAATGTTTAGGAAAGTTTGACCTTAAAACAAAGATCTCATGTGTTGTTTCCCCGAACATTTTTTTGTGTGTGGTACTGTTGTCCAAGATGTTACTGAAATTACTTTTTGTTTAAAATGCTAAATTTAGTGTTTATTGCCATTGTGCATTCAATTGTTTTTCGCCGCTGTTAATTTTTTCTTATTTGGAACGTCTAAGAATGGAGTATTTCATTGATAATAATAATAATAATTTAATTAGGTTAAAGTCCAGTGTTTTATTACACTGGCCAACAAAAAAATATTTTTGTTATGTTTCCCTCACTTCATTAGTCAAATCTTACTAATTTTGGGTTGAAATAAACGAAAATGACAATGAAAAAATTTTATTAGCTCTAGTTTCTTGATACGCCATGGGTCAAAATATATAACGTTAACAAATTGTGGCAAATCTGTAAATTTTAAACGATAAGTTTATCAACATTATAAATAAATTTGTATTTATTAAATAGTAGTTCAGTTTTTTTAAGAGTTAAAAATTAATGGCAGAATACTTGGCAGGTTGGATATTATTACCATCATGTGGATTTCATTTTTCTTTTGGCCTGTCTTGTAGGTGAGTTCTGAAGCATCCTTACACAAGCATCTACAGTAATCTGCAAGCATTGATTCATTCCAATGGCCCTGATATCTTTGTTCCATTACAGAAATATGCTGATGGAATCTCTCACCGTGTTCATCACTGACCGTACCACAACTAGGAGGGAACAAGTCTAGATGAGAGTGGTGAAAATGAATTTTGAGAGACATGTTGCATCCTAGTTCATGATATTTTTGTAGAAGTATCCTCACCAACTGAACATAGTTATCTTCTCTTTTGTTTCCCAAAAAACCTTTATAACTCCCTTGAACGCATTCCAAGCTTCCTTTTCTTTCCCCTCCAAAACTGTCAAACGCAGGATCTTTCACAAGCTCCCGAATTTGTGGCCCAACATAAACACCTTCCTTAACTTTTGCATCACCTAAGAAAGCAATTTTTTCCCTCAAATATCTAAAGGCCTTTCTTTCTTTGTTCATGCCTTTCACAAAGTTTTTCATCAAACCAAGTTTTATATGTAGTGGTGGAAGAAATATATCTTTTGGGTCGACCAGAGGCAGGGCAACAACATTATTTTCACTAGGGCCAAGATTTCTTGCAGGCCAGTCTGTTTGAATGTAATGTGATTTCCTATCCCTACTGTCCCACATACATAAAAAGCAGCAGTATTTAGTATACCCTAGTTGTATTCCTAAAAGTATAGCGATGACCTTTAGATCACCACAGATTTTCCACTTGTGTTCAGCATATTTGATTGAGTGAAGGAGGGCTTTCATGTTTTCATAAGTCTCTTTCATGTGAACATGTCCAACAGGAATAGAAGGAAGACGGTTACCGTTGTGAAGTAATACAGCTTTCAAACTAAGCTTCGACGAATCTGTGAATAGCCTCCATTCAGTAGGATCATGGTTCAAATTCAAACATTTCATCATGCCATTAACGTTTCAGCATACTACAAGGTTGTTTTTCTTTTCAAAAAAAGGAAGGAGATCCTTCGAACGCTGTCTATACTGTGATACCCTGACATCATGCTGGAGAAGATTCCACTGCTGTAGTCTTGAGCCTAGAAGTTCTGTCTTATCCTTTGACAAATCAAGGTCTCGAATGAGATCACTTAATTCCGCTTGACTCAGTCTGTGCGGTTTATCATGTTTCTTTAAAATCAGGGTCATGAGATGTGCTAGGCTGGCTGTGTTCTTTTGCACTATCTTCATTTTCCACTTCCAAGTTCATAACTGTGGGGTGGGGTAGGTATTGGTAAACCATCTGAATGTGGAATTGGTCGAATAGCCGAGGAATATTTGGGTATTGAACTGTTCTTTTTTTCTTTGTTGACAATCCCGACTTTATTGGTGGAGTCAAGCAGAAATAGCAGTCATTTATATGCTTTGTAGGCTCCCGCCAAACCATGGGCACAGCAAAAGGCATATCGTTTTTTATTTTCAGCCATTCTCTTAATGTAACTGAACAAGAGCTACAACATAAATGTGAAGCCCACGACTTATCTTGGTCACCTACCGTAACTCCAAAATAATGCTGATAAGCAGTCTTCACAGCAAGAGTAAGATTGCGTTTCTGACGAAAATGTTACTTCACCACAAATATAACAAAAGTTATTCACTGAATTCACACAACTTCGTGGCATTTTGGTTTACTACACTTAAATATCACTCCAAAACATTAAATTCGAATAAGAAAACAACAGAAACCACATCAAGTACTATCTGAAGAACAGAAATCACGTGTATAACCTCAAAATAGCTGTAAAAAGTTTGGTTTTGTCAGTTAACAGGTGTACCAACATCCAAAAACTAAATTTCTCAACAAAGTGAAAGTTGAGCATGTAAAAAGTGACATGTTACTGTATCTTGAAAACAAGAGCTATTTGGTCATTTTTGAGGTGATTTTTGAACTCGGGGTGTGAAAATACATAATATTTGGGTATTTTTAACCCCGAAACATATTCATTGTTGGCCAGTGTTATTTTACACTCTTAAATCATTTCTAATTGATTGTGTTTAAGTCACGGCAAAACAAAACAACAATGCGGTAACTTAAAAATAACTAGTCTGAAATATAAATAATTTCTTTTTAAAAGTTTTTTTGTAAATAATTCTATTTGTTACACATGATAATGCGTTATGTTTTAAATGCCTTACTTTTTTTATATTATTATTACAATATACATGTGAAAGCAGTAGGCAATTGTATTAGTGTTGATGCATGTATGACACCCGTGTTGACTGAATAATAGGGATGAGAAACATGTTGACAGTGCTATTGAATGCTTCATTTTAGATTGATATCTATGTGTGTGGTTGGTGTTATAGTCCAGTCGATATAATTAAAAATAGGGGGGGTAGCTGGAAAGTATTCCGAAGTTATGAAATTTTGATATGTCATTTGGGGGTACTCTGGGATGTAGAATCTGAGTTTTCGACCTCAAGGACCCTGTGCTAACTTTGGGGGGGGGGGGGGGGGGGGGCAAAAAACCTAGACTTTTTTGGACATTTTTCCATTTTTCGATTATATCTCATACGATAAGCGTTTTTGGTGTACCATATTTGTTTCAAAGTTGTAGAGCATTAAATTTCATTTAAAATACACCGTCTCACATTTTTTTCCACTTAATATTAACCGAGATACAGCCAGTCAAAGTTACAAAAAATTTCTCAAAATAAAAAAAAACAAAAAAGGGTTTTTTTGCCCAATAACTTTTTATTTTCACCATTCACACCAAACAACTACGACACATATGGGGGGCCCCCCCCCCCCCATCCCCTTTTCCGCTACTTCCAAAGTCAATACTATGTCTTATTCCAATTTGAGAAATGCTTTTCAAAAACCGTCTCTCATGCCAAAAACCCAAACATTGTACACCCTTCTGCACGTAAGGGATTACTGGAGAAGTCAGCACAATGGAATGAACTCTCATAACCCCTTGCCCAGGTATAACATAACTGAATCAGGGCCAGGTGTTTGGGCGAGCCTTATCAACACCGATTCAATAGAAGGCCTGAACGCTGGGGAAAGTTAAGGGCGTGAGGGCCGGACCCTTCGCCCTGCTGCCTAAACGGAGGCAGTCCTCGCTTGCTGTTCTGTTATGGTTTCTGTGGCAGTCAGCAGTTTTCATTTTAGTGTTTAGCTGTTTTTATTGTGCATTTCTGTGTTAATATTTCTGTAATAATATTACAAAGATCTATTTTTAAAGGTTTTGCAAGTGAGTGTGCAAATCGCAGAGGAATTCATACGAACGGACCAACAGTGCATGTGTTAAAATTTCTACAAGATGTCGGGACTAAAAAATGGCTTATAGCTATTTTAGTGAAAATTTTAAACAAAGTCGACGGTCAAGGGTAAGTCTTAAATTTTAGTTTAAAAACTACGCACTACTTTTACTTAAATGTCAATTATTTATTTATTTATTTTAAAAAATGTAATAATTTTTCTTGTGTTATTGAAACAATCGTAGTGTGCTTGTACAAGATTTAGTAATATTCGAGTGAAGTTTTTAACAAAATTTATCACTAATCTCAGTATCAGATTTAAACAATATGCGGGATATTCTAATGTATTATTTACTATGGAGTAACATATCTTAGTTATGGTATTACTATACATTTAATAGGGCTATTGAAATTGAAGTGGAAGGATAAGGTGGTTACACTAGCATCTGTTTCCTGTTCTCTTAAAATCAAGGACAAATAGTTCACAATAGACCAGATGAATTGCGGGCATGCTTTGCCTTCAAAGCATCAATGAGCAGATGGAAGTTTTCTGTGGAGTACGCTCAGAGACAACTGACCAGCATGTGGAAATGAGGCCTGCCCGCATTGCCAGGGATAATGGCGATATCAAGAAACTCAGCTATTGGTTGGCTGACCATTCACCATTTCCTGAGACCCAAGAGCTTATATCAATCAGCTCAGGAGCTGTTGCTCCAGAAGGTGTAAACTGCTACATAGCCCGATCCATTGGTATCACCTGCTTGAAGAAATGTTTAGAAAAAGTAAATTTTGAAGATTTGAAATTGAAGCAGAAGGATAAGGTGGTTACACTAGCATCTGTTTCCTGTTCTCTTAAAATCAAGGACAAAAAGTTCACAATAGACCCACTCACTCTATTCCAACGAGTTTGCATCATGAAGCAATCAGAGGCTGACCTCAGGAATTTGTTCGAATATGAGCTAGCCCCTTTCCCAATGTCTATTCACAGAAGAAGGTATGTACAAGAGCAGAAAGTCAATGATGTTTATGACATTCAGTCCTATATAAGAACAAGTGGACTTTGGCACCAGAAAATGCAATGTCATTGATGGTGGGTACTTGCTTCATAAAGTTGTCTGGAGTAAGTCAAATGAAGCCACATTTCAGGAGGTCATGCCAAAACTACATGGACTATGTTCAAAGGCACTTTGGGAGCAATGTCATTGTAGTTTTTTTATTGATATCCTGTTGGGATCAGCTACCAAAGCACCAAAGCAGTAGAACGTTATCGGCGGTCATTGCTGCATTCATCAACGAAGTTTGTCTTTTTAAAGACAACATCTATCAGTACAATTTCACAGGCGAAATTTCTCTCCAATGACACCAACAAGAAGAACTTCTTCACCATGTTGAAGACTGAAATGCAAGCCAAGGGTATCCAAGTAAACCAGGCATTAGAAGATGCCGATGTAATGATTTTAGAGACAGCTGTTTCAGCAGCTGACAATTTTGACAGTGTCACCATTACAGGGGAGGACATTGATCTCCTTGTGCTACTCACTGCATTAGGTTATACCAAAGATAACATATATTTCCATAAGAGTGGCAAAGGTAACACCCCCACTGTTCTGTATTCATCCCATTCTTTTAAGTATGAACCACAAGATATTCTGTTCCTTCATGCAATAAGTGGGTGTGACACCACCTCAGCACCCTTTGGAATTGGGAAGAAGAAGGTGATGCAAGAGTACAATAAGTATCCTTGGCTTTCGAAAATGTTGGAGGTGTTCAAAGATCCCGAGGCAACGCCTAACCAAATCGCCGAAGTTGGGGAGAAATTCCTTGTAATACTGTATGGAGTGACTATCAATGCTGACAACCTAAACGACCTGAGGTACGCACATTCTCAACCATGTTGGCAAAGTCAAAATGTCAACTTGCCAGACTGCCACCAACAAGAGATGCTGCCAAGTATCACTTCTTCATGACATACCTGCAAGTCCAGACGTGAATGGGAAGTGAAGGGAGGTCTCATCAGAAGTTGCCTTCTGCTTGGGGATGGAGCCTGACCAAACGAGATTAGTATTTTATGCATGTTGACAACATGTCTGTCATGATATAGATGTACATTTTAAAGTTTTAAGCACTGACAGACGATTTCCTATTCCTTCATTCATTGTGCTAATCCAAAGTACATGTATTAAGTGAGTGATTAATCTGTTTATAGGTGTGGTCCCCATCACCACAACCATGGACGCTGCTCCAGAGAAGGTGCTCCACATCATCAGCTGCAAGTGCACCACTGGATGCACCTCTGGAGGCTGCAGCTGCAAAAAGGCAGGACTCAGGTGCTCTGCCATATGCAAGTACTGCGTTGGCACCACTTGCGAGAACTCTCCAGATTCAAACATCAATGAAGAGGACTCAGACGACGAATGCGACGATCAGGCCAACCTCCTCCAGAAAATGTTGCCCTAGAAAGAAGACGTAATGGACGACGGCGACGGCAATGACGACGACGACACAAACCTGCCAATAGCACCAAAGCGATCAAAGTGTTTGGATACCTGATGTGCATAAGATTTTTCATTTGTTGATATTGATGATTAAGTACATTATTTACCTGTAAATGGTGAAAATAAAGAGTTATTGGGCAAAAACTCCTTTTTTTTTTTTTGCTTTTTTTTAATTATGAGAAATTTTTTGTAACTTTGACGGGCTGTATCTCGGTTAATATTAAGTCGAAAAAAAGTGAGACAGTGTATTTTAAAGAAAATTTAATTCTTCTCTATAACTTTGTAACACGATATGTTTCACAAAAAATGCTTATCGTACGAGATATTAGTGAAAAATGTCGAGGTCCCCCCCCCCCCCCCCCATCCCCCCCCCCCCCCCCCCCCCCCCCGAAGTTAGCACAGGGTCCTCGAAGTCGAAAACTCAGATTCTACATGTCAGAGCACCCCCAAATGACATATCAAAATTTCATTAACTTCGGAATACTTTCCAGGTAAAAAGTGGATATCGACACTATCTATTGTAATAGTAAATTATAGTAAAATATGAATTATGCTTAAAACATTAACTTTTTAAAGAGGTATGAATTTTTAATGGTGGAAGTTTTGTTTCTGAAAATTTGTGTGGTTTGTAGGCATTTAACAATTTTTTTTATTGAATTTAGTCTATTTTGTGCTTAAAAATGTAATTTTTTCTTGAATTCTTTTTTTTCCAGGTAATTTTATTTTGTCGGTTTAGTATCATTAAAAATTTTTCTGTGCATTTCTGTATTATGTAGTTTTTTTTAAATGTGTATATCGTGATGAAAGAAATTACCGTTTGACAGTACATGAAAAACCTTAATGGCTGCTGTTTTTTCTGTTTCTGATGGAATTTGTTTTAGCAAATATTTTTTTGTCACTTTTTCTATTATTCACAAATAGGGTTTTTTTTTGTCCACAGCTAGGCATGACTCCAAGTAAGCAAACAAGCTGTGGCTTTCCTTTGGGTATGTTTGTCTCTTTTTTTTTTTCTGTTATATTAATATAGTGAATTTCATCTTCAAGTAAATTTCCATGATTGATGTTAATTTTTTACTTCAACTGTCATTTTTCCTACAGTATTAATGCATTACTTTCCCACGTTGCTAAAGCATTTCCTGCAATTTACATTGCAGCAGTGCTGCAAGTAGTATAAAATAATCAGTAGAGATTTGACAAGACAGTAAAAGTTGACTGTGAATAGTTTAGTTTATTTATTATATGTTACTAAGTGTGATCACAGCAGCTTCGTTTGCTGTTGTAAGCAGCCTACTTTCTTTATACTATAAACCATACCAGTATGAAACAAAACTTTAGTGAGGTGTATGCCAAAATTTTCAATTTTTTATTTTTACATTTTACACTAATGTATTATGATTAAATAATTTGTAAATTTTTACTTAGCTAGAGGATTGCTGGGCCCTTGTTAAAATAAGTTTCAAAGCAAGATATCAAATTCTTATAAATTTAGCATCTTTGTGCATGTTCGGCGATGCTCATTTTACCACATTAAAAATATGGAATGACAGTTGATAACACTGAATTTTCAAACATTGCTACTTCCAACAGAAATGCTTGTAACCTCTTTCTATTCCTAAATGTAAACAATCGTTTTAAATTAAGTTGTTCATTCAATAGCTATGTTTCTGTTAAAAATCTAAAATTATTTAATTTTAATGTGTTTTACACCAAGCCCAAAAATTATTTATGAAAAAATTTCAGCAGTCATATTGGACATTTTTAAGATTCTTCAAAATGTAAATTTCTTGTTCAAGAACAGAAAATTTTATCTTCAACAATAGTGAATTATAAGATTTGGTGGGTTTATTGGTTTCGTAATGTGAGATAATATAGTTTTATTTAATGTATAAAAACCTATAAATCTGTGACCTATTTAGTGGTTTTCCATTTTCTTATTTGTTAGTTATAATTTCCTGGTTACTTTTTAAAATTTGGTTCAACTGTGTGTTTAATATTTAATTTATATCTATATTATATAATATGAAGTATCGCAGGACATAAATCATTAGTATCCATTACTGGTTTTTAATTCCCAACTTAAAAGTAAATAAAACTGACTGAAAGGAGTGTTATTAAAATAAGGCACAAGCAGTTCGGAAATTCTATCCTGTGTATTTTGCTTAACAAACCTAATTTGACCTTTTAAAAAAATATATTAGAATGGTTGTATTTTTTTAGTAAAACATTTCTAAACATTGTGTTATTGATTTTTGAATATTCTTTTCTTGAAAGGAATGCTTTTTCTACTGTACTAAAAATGTTCTGAAAATTTTGAAATTCCTTCGAATTAACATTTTATTTTTGTGCTTCACTGATAGTTTATTATAAAAAAAATTGTGGATGTGTAGAGCATGATGAAAGAAATTACCGTTTGATAATTCATGAATAACATTAATGGCTGCTTTTTTCTATTTCTGATGGGATCTGTTTTACAAATCACTTTTTGTCATTTTTTCGATGGTTCAAAAATAAGTATTTTTTGTTCGCAGCTAGGCATCCCTCCAAATGAGCAAGCGAGCTGTGGTCTGCCATTGGGTATGTATGTCTTTTTTTATAGTGATTTTAATATGCTTGATGTTAAGTAATTTAATTTCTAAATAATCTGAAGGATCACAGGTCAATTTACATTAAAATTAGTATTCTGTCTGTCCATTACAATTTTTTTTTTTTGTTAAAAATTAATCAAATTGTTGTCTCTTAATTTTGGAATTACAGCGAAACCCCTGATTTACATTTTCCCGTTATTTGCACTGTATTCTTCAGGTCCCGTTTAGTTCCCATATAGTCCAATACAATACTTTCCTGCGAATTACGTCTCAAAAATTGATTCCATCCCGCTATTTACGTCACGTAACAACCATAAACAACCAGAAAATACCGTGGAGCTAGTAGGCCTAAAAACATTGTGAAAAACGTAACGTTTATAGTCGGCAGTGAACATTTTAAATCTCAAAATATATATATTTTATAACATGAAAAGTTGCTTTTATTTCTAAACATGTAATAATTTAAGCCTACGCTTGTAAAAGTACGAGTAATTATAACAGGAGACAACCTAAAATGCACGAGGGAAAAACGTAAACTTACGAATGTACAAATATGGCTGCTTGTAAGTTCTGATACTGTATTTATGTCACAACTTAGGCGAAATACTGATATGTGACATAAACTTCACAAGATAAAATGAGCGGAGTCTTGGTAACTGTTTTAAACGTATTTTATAATTTCGGAATTATTGTACAGTTGACGCATATTTTTTAAACTAACCATTTATTTCTGGGGATCGTAAATAATTAATTATTGGTATCAAGACATCACGATAAACGTAAACTTGAACATGTCACGGTAGCGAGAAAACTGGTGCGTATACCAACTGGTATTAGAACTGGATAAAATTGGTACACGGGAGATGGAGCTTATATATTTTTCCGCTTAGCTCGTATCTATTGGTTGGCTGCTAATGGCAGGTCATGAGTCTGGGCGGAGCATAGAGTGCGCATGCGCCGCCGCGTCATTACAGCAGCTGACCGAGTACAATGACCTTTTTCTGCGTACGGCGCGCTATTGACGGTAAATTTTCATCAATTTGCGGCCTTTTTTTTTTTTTATCCACATTTTGGTCGAGTTCGAATCCTCAGTGTTTTTCATCGAATATCGAATCCCAGTCCCACACTAAACTTCACTACATGTTATTAAAAAAAAATCACATTTATTTTAAAAAATTACATAGGTCTATGTATTAAAAAAAAATCACATGTGTATTTATAAAATTATAAAATAAGTGCATAGTGTATACACATGATATAAAATGGAGACAAATTACCTCAAAAACCACACACGTAAGTTTGCATCTGTCTAATTCTCTGTTAAATTAATCCTTCATTTGTTTTCAATAACATACGTTTGTATAATAGACACCATTTAAAAAAATTTACCGTATTTACTCGCGTAAAGGCCCCCCTTTTTTTCCCAAATTTTGACTCCAAAAAAGGGGAGGAGGCTTATAGGCGAATTTGGAGGAAAAAATATATCTTTCTTTTCAAGTCGTCCGTCTTTGTTCGAATGAGGTTGGCCGGGGGTGGCAGCGACTCGGCAGGAGGGAGAGAGAGGCAACGACTCCGCAGGGGGGAGAGGCAGCGACGCACAAGAGGGAGAGAGAGGCATCGACTCCGCATGTTGGAGAGGCAGCGCTATTACAGGGGGGGGAGGCAGAGGCAGCCCTGCGCCAGGAGGGGAGACAGGCAGAGGCGTGACTTAACCTCCCTCCTGCCAGCTAGCCAGCCAACCAGACATAGGAGTGTTAGAATCCTTGACCCACTTCCCTTCCTCCTTCACTTTCCCTATTCTTCTCTGACAACACTCCACATCAACACAGCGGCAGCGCGCGAGTCCAGCTTTCTTTATCTTTATGTCGTTTGAGATAGAACTAACTGCTTACGTCTGGCATCCCTCACGTCGGTCTTACTGAGAACGGACAAACTATAATACCAGTCTCTGTATCACTGCCGCTTAACAAAATCACCTCCCGCCGCCCACAATACATGGCTTGTCTTTTGATGCATGCCAAGCTGCCCTGCCCTCAGATAAACCCAGAAAAACACGGTTTTTAAATTTTTTCTCAAAAATGTTTACAATACAAGGAGGGGGGCTTATACGCGGGCGGGGCCTTTACGCGAGTAAATACGGTACTTTTTTTCTGCAATGTTATATTATTGAAGGTTGGAAATGATTGAGTAGTTATGCTAATTGACAAAATGCAGCATAGTTTATCTTATGTTTGTGATATTTCCGTTACTTTTATAATATAGTTTAGGTATACAGTTGTCTAGAGCTGGACGAACCTCAGTTCTCTGGTTTCGAATCGAACCAAACTGATTCGAACCATAGCAAAAAAATTTCGAACCGAGCCAAACCGAACCTCATTCAGAAATAATTGTTTTGATTTAAAATGAACTGATGACCAGCATTTTAGTCTTCAACTGAGTGGTGAGAAAGAAAGGCTCTCCAGCCATATGTAAAATTAAAACATTATATAGCTTAGCTTATATATATACCAATTTTTAATTCATGAAGAAGTTCCATCTAAATTTCAAAAAGACTATCTTCCTTTTTTAGTGTACACTAACCTTCATTAAAAAATTTATAATATTATAAAGATGACGAACATTCAGCATAAGGCCACATAACATATTTTTGTGGTAGACATAACCTAACATTTTTAATAAGTAAAACTTTTTAATAGGACATTAAAAAAAAGTCGAATGTGAATTAAGTTACCTATCTACATTATGAAACCCGCTGACTGCAGTTGCTGTTTTCTTGGAAGAATGCTGCTCGTCAGAAGAAACTTTAGACATTTTTTGGGGTGGTTCTGGGTCATCTTTATCTTTTCTCCATTTGGTAAACTTAAACGACGTAAGCCTGCTCATCGCAAATCACAATTTAAAAAACAATAATATTGTAAACGTAACGTAAGAAGTGTGGTTATAGAAATTTGCGTCGGAAAAAAGAAAACACGTTAAATAAAGATGGCTGCCGCGACTACGCTAGTCAACTTAGTACCGTACTGTAAAATTTACTGGACCAGTACTTTTAATACACAAGATTAAATTAATATTTTCACTACCTGACTGTTATAACCAAAAAGGCCAAAGAAAATAAATACATCCCAGTAATTTAAAATACGTAATTTACGTAATCATTTCCTAGTTCCTACCGCATTTGTCTTATGTTAACTTGATCACGTTAGTTTTGTTGAAATACGACAGTTCTTGTACATGCGCTTTAGTTTAACGTATGGGGTACGCAATCTTTGGTGATTTTACAACACTTCTCGTACACGCACTATAGTTAAAGGTATAATATACAATAATTTGGCATTTGTACGATAGTTTATATTACGTAGTACGAGAAATGCATACAAAATTCTCTAAAGTAAACAAAAAACAAAGCGCGCCTAAATGGAATAAATGCTTTGCGAGTTATGCAATGATTAATATTTTTTTATTTTGTCTGCGCTTGAAACTGTTGAGGCGACGTTTATGCGATAAAAGTTGGAAGATTACAAGTAATGTAATTTAGTTGTGCTGTTTTGTGAATGGTCTGAAATGGGGTTTAGAAAATTAGAAAAATATAATTTTTTTTAAACGAACGTTCGGTTTTTTCAATATATTTTAAGAGGTTTCGAACCGAACATAAGGGTTCGGTTCGGTTCGAAATTTTCGAACTTCGCCCAGCACTACAATTTTCAATTACTACTTTGTACTATCCCGAGCGGCTGGGAATATTCGTACAGTTCCACCTTGCTTGAAGGTAGTGTGGGGGAGTGGTAATTAAGTGCAATAACACAATACTACAATTTATGCTGTTAGTGAGGTCGTTTTCCCAATTCTTATACAACTTCACTTGAATACACGGTACGTATTGACACGGACTGGTACAGACAGACAGTTCCACAGAGTACAGACGTCGCACACTGCCTGGGATGCGTTAGAGCGATTCACCTATGTCCCCGCGATTTCCGGAGAGCACCATTAATGAGCTGTCTTACCACGATGCTCCAAGAGGTGCTTATTAGCCATGGGATGTCTTACCACGATTCCCCTAGTGGCTACTGCTCCCGGCTCTGCCGGGAGAACTGCCATAACTGGCCGAGGAGCTCTCTTATATAGGCGGCACAGGAGTGCCCCTTGTCCTTACATGAGGGCCGTGTTCAACGCTTTCCAGGGTTCGTGTGCAACAACTCCCACCAAGATCCACTGGGTCCTTCCCCTGCCTCGTGAGGGGGTTTGACCCTTGTCCTCCGCAGTGCTGTGTGCTCTCTTTACAAACTCTTAGGAGGTATAGTCTGACATTACAATCCTTACAAGATACATTACAAAACATTACGAGATACATTACAGTACATTACAAGATACCTTACAAGGTATACTCTGATATTACAACCTAAAACTCTTAAAAACCCACCTCGGATCGTACGAATCCTCGAATCCATAGGATTCAGTATATTCGACGAATCCAAGATTCGAAAATCCCATCCCTATTATAAACCCTGCCGGTTGCAACTGTATTTATAATTTGGAGAGGCAAATCTCCTTGAACAGCCAAAAAAGCAGGCAGAGGAAAATTTCAGTTATTTTTGTTAGGAAGTAATCAGAAAAACATTTTGGCTTTCATTCTTTTTTTATTTTTGTCAAATGTGGTAAATTAATAATTGATTAAATACTAAAGTAAAATTTGTTTTTAGTGTGTTTGTACCTGCATTATAGTATGTGCTATTAAACAAAAGGAAAAAAAATAAATAAGGTAAACTGTACTCCTTTTTTTACTTTTTCCTTTATTCACAATTTCCTGCTGTTTACACTTTTTTACTTTGTCCCCATGAAAAGTGCAAATAAGGGGTTTTGCTGTATTGCTGCTTTGCCTAATCATGTTAAGATAGCATTATTTTTGTATCTAAAACTAATAAAAAAAATTGGCCTATTGTGGTGTTAATAACTATAAAACTGTTCAAATTTTGGTGTAAAAACACTGTTTTAAAACCTGACTAGCTGTGCTAAAAGTCTGTACAAAAAGATTACCATTTGAACATTGGGGGCAGATTTCATTTTTCTCTTTATTTCCTAAAATTTGATTGTAATAACTAGAGACCTTGAATATTGTTACGATTTCCTTGCGGGTTCGTAAGGATAGCCCAATTAATAGATTTTATTCCACACACAGTTTTATTTATTACCACTACTTGTCACTTACAATTAATCTTCTAAGATGGCAGATAATTAATTACATGTAAAGAAATGTCAATTCCCCAGTCACTCGTTTCACACACCTCGCTGGGCCGCACTTCCGGCGCAACTCTCGCCGCAGCACCCCTCGTGGGTCTCCGCCGCGGGACTCCGTCGCCGCACTTCGCCGCCGCCGTCACACCCTTCGCCGAGATCCCACTCGACGACTCGCTCGCCACTTCACACGGGACTCCGCCGCGCCCGCGAATATATCGCCCGGAAACTCCCGACTCCGCTGATCTCACTCACTCCCTGCCCTGGAACCTTCGTCCAAGGACTTCGCCCGGAAACTCCCGACTCCACTGATCTCACTCACTCCCTGCCCTGGAACCTTCGTCCAAGGACTTCGCCACTCTGCCGCACCCGCGGCACTATCGCCCGGAAACTCCGCCGCGGGAGAACTCCCCACTCCGACTCTCTCTCTGACTGACTCGAAGGTCGGCCCAACCTCCTTAAATAGCCCTTGGGTTCCCATCCAGAACAATCGGGCATGTCTCCGAGATATCGCGCGACCTTCGCCGTCGAAATGCCCAGAAACGCATCGTGAGTCCTCGAAGGACGCGGTGGCTGCTCTAAGAACGCCGATAAAGGCGTCTGAGTCATTTTATTCCGCAGTGCGGCCTCTTTTAAGTAACCCGATCTGAGGCAGGTGCGCGCTGCGACGGTCAGGATGTAGCGAGATAGTATGACACGAGATACCAGGGAGAGGATGCGGGTGGAAGGGGGCGCAGACAGGCCGAACGAGTGCGGCGATGCCATGCACTGCAGCCAAGCGCGATCGTAACAATATTATAACTAAAAACTTCTAATAGCAGGACAAAAAAATGTAGAAGAGGGAAAAATTCAAACTTTTTAATAAACTGATATAAAAAATCAAATGCTTACCATTTGTACTTTGTAACGCTTTACATTTATACTTTTCTGAAAAACGTAAAAGAATACAGGAAAAGTGGAAATAATGTGACATTCAATAATTTAATTTCTGTGAGATAAATTACATGACTTCTTGCTATTATACGCACTTGAATACCTACACACATAAAATTGTAATACAGTAAAACCTCGCTCGTACGGCCCCCGGTTCGTACGTACACTTCGATCGTACGTACAGATTTTCAGAAACCGTGAAAAATGAGGCAAAATATAAAAAAAAATGGAAAGTATAAGAAATACGTTAAAGTTTATTAAAATACAGTTGCAACCTGCTGCGTTTATATCAAATACGGGCTACATACACATTGCGTCACAGTAAAAAATTTAAAAGAAGGCCGCAAATTGATGGAAATTTACCGTCAATAGCGCGCCGTATGCGGAGAAAGGTCATTGTACTTGGTCAGCTGCTGTTACGGCGCGGCGTAGCCGCCGGCTGGCTCTCTTTGTTCGCTGAGCTGCGCATGCGCAGTTTACCGTGTTTTATCGCATAATGGTTGTACGCGCGTAATCGTCGCAACCATATTTTAGGCTGTCAAAATTGGGATAAAAAAACTTCTCACGTAAACGTCGCATGATGTTTTTGGTCCCGCTAGTAGATGCCGAGCACTTTGTGTAGGTATCTTTTCCATATAAAACGATGTGTTTTAAAGTAGAAATCTAATATTTATTCTGTCATTACCACTTATTTATTTAATTAACGGAAATACAAAGTTGTCTGACGTGTAAATTTTTTTTAAAGACGTTTTTAAACGGTATTTCCTTTTATCTTATTGTCTGCGTTAACCGCGGCGTACCGCTTATACAAATGTAGCCAGCGCATTATTCATGTTTGGTTATGTTGCTTCCCGTATAGAGCGCGCCCACGTAGTCGAATATCGATATCTCGCCGAGTAGGAATGTGATACAGATTTAGTTATTGCCGCCAAGTGTAGAGCAGAATTAAAAGCTTCAACAAGCCAGGATGATAACCAGACATTTCATTCTTCTGTGTGGGCCTTTTATGTTTCATCAAGTAGTTACATTTTGGACAAAAATTCACGAACAAGGAACTCAAAGAACCTAAACATGCTGCTGGGAAATTCCTTACCAGTCGCAGTGATATGTAAAAAGGTATGGATGTGTTAGATTTCTGTTTTAACATAGCCTTGTGATTGTGTATTAAGCTCAATTTTTATTTTTTCATGTTAATACCTGAAAATGTATTTTATAATTTTATGAATGCATTAGTGTATGCGGACAATTTTGAATTTTTGCAATTAACTTGGGGGATGAAATTTTGCCGCTCCTGATTTACGCATATTTTATTTGCATTACTGTGATTACTGATGGGTGTGTTCAGAGGTTGGCAGCACTGTATAGGTAACCACACAATTGTGATTGTATAACTGCTGGTTAGATTGCATGGTGGTGATGTGGTGAGTATTCAAGCCAAAATTGTAACCCCAAGGAATTTTACAGAGAAGATATTTACAAAAACTGTTGGTCAACTAATAAAAATTGTTATAGTTAGGCATACCTGCCAACTTTTATGGATTGTCTGTTAGTTTTACGGATTTTAATACTGTTTTACGACGTCTTTTAATCTTACGGATTTATTTTTGCGTGGTGGATTATTACTGTTCACTGTACTGGCCATGTATACCTGCCAACTTTTACTGTACCGGCCATGTTACCGACGCACCGGCGGAAGGCGGAATGAAAACAAAAAAAGAGATTGTTATTTGTATATGGTTTGGACTGGACGGTCTAAGTTTGTTTTCCACTTACCGCAACGAAAAAGTGCTTCCTTAAACGGAGGAATGGACCACAATTGTGACGTTAGCCCTACCTCCTTGGTTTGTTCCTTGTACCTTATATTATGTCCAAAATGGCTGACTATTGTTCGTAGTTCCAATGTAGTGCTACGCAACAGTTTTTTTTTTTCGTTTATATTTACATGATGGGAACCATGAGTAAGCTAGCCAACAAGAAATATATTCAGACTTACCGTGCTGCATATAACAACGAATAATCGTGTATTCTGAAATCGCAAAAAGGAGAAACTTTTGTGTTTTGCACAGTGTGCTGGTGTGATTTTAGTATTGCTCATGGAGGTAGGTCCGACGTAACTACACACGTTAAGTGTCCTAAGCATAGGTAAAACGTGTTTTCTGAGGAAGAAAATAAGAAGATTGATAGCTTTTTCACCGGTACTGCACACACAGGGTTGGAAGTGACGAAAGCTTTGTTTCGTTTTTGAATAAACATAATATTGCATTAAGAGGATTCATCATAGGGAAAATAATTCTGCTCTGCCTTTTCGGTAGTCTTCGTACGTGACGTGGTGGGCGGAAGGTTGAGAAAGTCCGTGGGGAGCAAGGCAGGCGAGGATGAGCTGTAAAATCAGCGGGTGGTCTGGGGTGCAGGGGGGTTTGAAAAGGTCTTACAATGGCTTAGGTAAAGTGGTTGAAGATGACCGCGAAGAAGAAAAAAAGGGGGGGGGGGAAGGTCCCAAAGTTTCTATTCCCTGCACCAGATTGTAGTTTTCTGTATCATCTTTAGTTACCGCCGCACAATAAATAAATCTGTGAATCATTCAAAGCTTTCCATAAGGTATCTGTAATGCCTGATGTGATAAATGAAAAATAATCACATAAAATTTAAAAATTATATTCAAAATAAAAAAAATATGTCAAAACATTGTTTCATAACATATTATTTAGATTTAATACATTTGCGGACCTTTTATAATAGAAACGGGTACAACACTTCTCTTACAGATATACTTAAAAATCGCCTACGCAGTTGTGAAAGTAAAAAATGCATATAAATAGATATACAATTTTGTTGACTATACGTTTTTAATAAATTCCATAACTAGTGAAAAAGACTTTGTGTACAATATTCAAACCATACACTTTACATAACAATAACACAATCTATAGTTGTGCAAATTATCTGTGTTAAAGAATGTTTGTAAAAAAAATCCTACTAATATTATAAACGCGAAAGTTTGTAAGTATGGATGGATGTTTGTTACTCTTTCACGTAAAAACTACTGAATGGATTTGAATGAAATTTGGCCTACAGATAGCTTATAACCTGGATTAACACACAGACCCCATATTAATATGAAATTCCATCCCTAAGGAAGTGAAAAAGTGATAATTTCATTTTATAACAGAAAAAATCATAGGTCATAGACATACAAATAGTGAGTGAGTGTCATTTCTCTATGTCTGACACACAATCATACACATAGTAAGGTCTGGCAAATTAATATTTTTCTCCTTGGTGAGACCAGGCCGCTTAGTGGAGTTCGCAGCGGCTAGCAAAATAAAGGCGCTAATAACAGTTTTGTTCTTAACTTCGTCAATAGATAGAGTTGCCTTGAATTTTAAACGCACCATCGTTTGATGCGTTTGTCATGTCTTTAATTTTCGTTTGTTTGTGCCGTATGCGTTCCTATGCCATTCATCCGATTGCGATGAAATTTTGGTGATTAGTTATGCGCATGCCCATGAAGGTTACTGAGACGGTATAACTATTTTTCAATAGTTGGAGCACGAATCGTGTCAAAATATGTGTTTATTTATTTTTATATAGCGACACTTCGTCTGTTTTTGTTGTATAAGTGCGCATGCATGACACAATTTATTTAAATATAAAAGAGAGACAGAGATAGAGTGATTGAGATATATATATATATATATATATATATATAGTGAGATAGAGATATATATATATATAGTGAGATAGATATATATATATATATATATATATATAGATATATATATATATATATATATATATATATATAGTGAGATAGAGACGGAGAGATAAGTTGAGATAGAGCGAGGTATAGATAATGAAATGGGTTAGATAAAGAGATATACCTATAGATGTATAGAGCTATATAGAGACTTATATATATAAGATATAGAGATAGTGGAAAGTATATATGTAGCTATAAAGAGATAAATAGAGATAAATAGATACATAGATGTACCGTATTGGTCCGAATATAAGGCGACCATTTTTACATAAACGAGAGATGCAAAAATTGGAAGTCGCCTTATTTTCGCACCCAAGACGTCAGAACCGCAAACATTAGTTCCAAGCTGAAAGCTACAGTAGAAACATTGTTTAACAAAACGTTCACAATTTTTTATATTAACTAAAACTTTGTTACCTCACACGGGGAAAAACCATAAATCCACCTAATATTGCAGTAATTGACAATTGTTTGAAGTTGAAAATTAAAATATTTGTTCTTGAGTAAAAACGTGAATGTTGAAGCATCTCAAAATGGCAACCTTTTATTTCACAATTCATATTTGTACTTTGTGTACAATCGCGTGTTAACATTTACGGTAATTTTTCTTCAGATTTTTAACGGAAATATTTGTACTAAAACATCACAGTTATTTTCAGAACGATTGTTTACGTTTACAAACATTTCGGATGTAATGTTTGGAAATTCACGGCTGCCAACTGTCTTTCCACAATATTTCTTTGTTGTAAAACGAACATTGCCGAACACGCACGAAGACGCCATATTAATAGGAATTTGGTACGTTGCTTCAAAAGCTATTTTAATAATCCACTCTTTATTTATGTAAAAACCTTTCATAATTATAATAGATTATTCTTTCAAATTCATAGAACAGACTCTCTCTGTCAGAGAGTAATATGGACAAATATACGCGGTCACGTAACCGAAGTTATTCTTGGCCGTATGCTTCATCATGTCAGCTAGCCACTTGTTTTGTTCCGGCAAGATGCATTCTTTGTTTGCTTTTTTTATGTTTAACACACTACTAAATAGTAATACGCCTTGTTCTGTGGTAATATGTAGCTTAAGTCAAACGGAAAGTTAAATGCTGTATTTTAAGAGGGATTAATAGCCATTGTAAAAATTTTAAATTCGTAGATACAGTAAACTGTGAAAAATTAACAATCACACATTGGTGGAACGGCGGGGAACGAGCCCTAGACAAATAAACAGCTCTGAAGATGACAATTATGCAGCTTCATTAGAGTAAACATACGAAAAGATTTCTAGTGTAATACTTAAAAATGTAAATATTTTCTAATTGTTTTCTTTTGACTTTTAGGGTAGGCCATTCAAACTTATTTTAAATAAGTAATGTGATAAATATAAATTAATTGTTATACATAAATGCAAAAACAATTTATCAACACAAAATGTATGTCTAATGAATTTTCACATTAATTTATACCAAAAATTATTTTTACATTTGTTTGGCCTCCTGAAACTGCAGGTCGCCTTATATTCGGGGTCGCCTTATATTCGGGCCAATACGGTATATAGATGTAGATAGAGATAAATATATATAGAGAGATGGATAGATGATTTGTATATGTGGAACTACTTCAAACATATTACAAAACAAAACTGAATGAAGCATTGCAATGCAGGCCGAGCATTAGCTAGATAATGGAATCATTTCAATATTAGTAATCTCTTATTTTTAGCTTTTTTTATATATTGCTTTATAAAGTCTAAATTACATACAGACCAGGTAAATAAGTATAAACTGGCAGAACAACGTCTGTCGGGATCTGAAAGTGATTTAAATTAATTTTCACATTTGACATTCAAATCAAGAAGACAATTACCAACTACGCCCTGTGTTCAGCCCGGGCAAGGCCGGGTATTGCAGCTAGTATATCATTAACGTTTATTAAAGTACCAGACACTTTTGCATTAAACCAAATAATAAATAATAGTTTAAAAAAACTAGAAAACACGCTTTTATAGAAAATTGAACTAAAAAATAGAAAATAAATTTTAATAAAACTGAATTTAAAATAGTGTAAAAAATGTTTTTTATTTTAAAAAAAATAAAGCGTGGGGTGCATGGTGTCAATAGTTATAATTATTTTATTGACAGATATGAGTAGAAGGATTATCATTTTGATAATATATTAAAAAGCACCCCACGCTTTTTTTTTAAATAAAATACTTTTTTTACAATATTTTTAATTCAATTTTATTAAAATTTCTTTTCTATTTTTTTTAGTTCAATTTTCTATAAAAGCGCGTTTTTTAGTTTTTTTAAACTATTATTTATTTTCTACTTTTTAGTTTGGTTTATTTATAATTTAAAGTGATACTTCTTTATCGACGTATGAAAGAAATTTTATAAAAATGTAAAAAAAACTTGATAGTTATTACATCAATTACTATTAAAGTAGTTTTTGAATAGATATTGGCTGCAGTTAAAATAAAATCGATAAATATTGTTTTATCTCAGGAGTGTCTCTAGATGTGGCTCAATTTTTTATTTATTACATGACTTTACTATTAAAGTGATGAGTAGATATTGGCTGCTTCTAAAATATATATCCAATATATCGTGTTGAAGAACTACAGTACTAAATAATTTCAATATACTGCTATGAAAATCAATATATTCGGGAAGTCATTGATGTTTATTCTAAGTCAGCATATCTGATGGGTGACATCCTTTGTTTTCAAATGTCTCACAAAACATTTTCTCCCATTTGTTCCGGTCCGATTCCACTGTAAGTTTCATTTGCATGCAGTTGTACCAAACTACACTGGAGTATTCTAAGAAATGTTTTAAAATTTCTATTTTCTTTTTGTTTTCTTAGATTAGCAAACATTTACATTCTTTTTTGAAATCTTTAATCCACTGGTAAGCATTTGAGTTTCTGCCCGTGAATTTCTCAATCATGAAATCGTATGCAAATTTTCCCTAAATTTTGAGTTTCAGATATAGATTTTTTTTCTTCAAGAAATTTTTCTAACAGTTTTTCCAATTTTTTATTTGATCCACTAGGTATAGATTTAACACTTTTTGTTTTTTCCTCAATTTCGTCGAGGTAAAAATCCTTAAACTGTATGTTTTGCTCTTTATCCAAATATATTTTTTATATATCATCTGTCAAACTTATCCATACTTTCCGTGTTTGATGTCTTTTATTTAATGATTTGCTGACTTTGGCATAGTTTGGAATATTTTTAACTGTTTGGTGTAGATTTGCAGGTTGGTGTTCGAGTGTAATTTCAAAAATCTGCCATCAGGTGTAGCTATTGAGGTTATGCATATGGTGTTTGATTTCCCATCTGCTGTTGGTTTCACAGCAAAATTAAACCTCAATTTTTCCATGTTTCGTGAAATATTTGCAGAAAATGTTGTTTTATAATGATGTTTCACTCTTGGTTAATTGGTCAAATGAAACAAATACATAATTGTGTTTCTCTATTTAACGAAAGAAACAACATTTAAAGCCCTTATTTCAGGGAATTTTGTTTTCATATTTTTACAAATATAGATAATATTCTCTTCAAGAAAGTATATTGTTCACAATAATCATAACCCACTCTCACTTTTCATTTAATTAAATGTCACAATATTTAGTAGGCTTTGTTTATATCGCACCAAAGACAAACTGAAAGAAAATAGTTCGCACATGAGCGAAATGCGAACTCTTTTCTTTCAGTTTGTCTTTGGCGCGATATAAACAAAGCCTACTAAATATTGTGAAATTTTATAAATTGACAAAAATCTTATTTTGCAAATTTAATAATGGAATAATCTTATCAAATTAGTGTATTGTCATCGTTCTTCGATAAATCTACAAAGTTTGAATGAAATCTGGCCGTTTAAAGTGGGTCAAAATCGCACCCAAAGGAGTCGGTTACAAACATACAAACATAAAGGTGAAGCTAATATAAAGCATGTAAAAATAAATCAATTATACTTATTTTGTAAACTTGTATTATTACCCTTTATTTTATTTGTTGAGAGAAAAACATGAAACAGTAAATTATAAAACCATTACAGAATGGCAATTTTAATTGTTAAAGATATTAACATTATCAAACAACACTTTAAAATAAATATCGCGCGCTTTCACGGTTTTTGCTTTGCCTTTGGGTTCTAGCCGCGTCACATTGGAAGTTATTTCGACGTTGCGGAGTGCATTGCAGCCTCTATCTTTAGGGAAGCAGCAGCAGTCGTTTCTTACCTACTGTCAGTAACAGTAAGTAGTAGGTTACTGACGAACAGTAGGTAGTAGGTTACTGAGAGTAACAGTAGGTAAGAAGCGACTTCTGCTGCTGCCCTGAAGATGGAGGCTGCAACGCACTCCGAAACGTCGGAAAGAACTTCCATTGTGACGCGGCTAGAATCCAGAAGACAAGAACATTTATTAAAATGTTTCTAGTTGATTTGATAACTTAAAGTATTTTAGTAAATTCTTGATTATTACCATAATGTTCCTGATTTGTTATGAAGTCGCTTGAAATCTCGATTATCAATGACTCCGACATCTTATCATGTTTATCATTGGCCAAACATTATTAAATTTGCAAGAGGAATTACCTCACAGAATGTGCCCGCCAATTTCAAACTTACCATACATAGTTTATCAAATACAGACACACATACAGACTTATTAGTACCTCTGGCCTGCGCCTCTTTTTCCTGTATGCTGATAAAAACAATCTGGCTTTGCTAGACTTCCGAGCCATTGATAGCTACACTTCCTTCTTCTGGCGAGTTGCGAACCTCAGTTTTGGGACAGCTCCACAGCAGGTAGTAACCCCCACCCCCTGCACTCTTCCCTATTGTTGTTGTCAGGCTCGGGCAGAGTCCTGCGCCCAGCAGGGGTCAGCTTAGCAGCTCCACAGGGGGGAGGGCTCTCGCTGTCTACACCTCTTCTTCCCTTCTCTGCCTCCCACCCAGTTTCCCGCGCGACGATCATCTTTTTGGCCCAGCAATGTGTGCATTACTTTAGAAATACATAATTTTCATCAAATATCTCAATTACGACAGTGAAAACACAGAAAGAAATTTATTTTATAAGGTTAACACTATGTTTCCAATGAAAAATATTTATGAAATATTCAATTAGAACTTCTGAAAATCACACTGAAAACAGCTCAGAAACAGTACTTTCAATGCGGGATAAAACTTATATAATCACAAAAATTTAAAAAAATTATTCAATAGAAACCTTCCTTATACCTTTCTATATTTTTCAAAATTTTTTATTTCTTTTCAGTATTAAAATTACGCCATTGAGACTTGGAACCGCGAGACCCTGCAGCACACAATTTTAGCAGCTGTGATGAATCCTCTTAAATGCAGCAGACCACGCTGGTGCATTATTTAGAAAGATGTTCCCGGACTCTGAAATAGCAAAGAAATTAGCTTGCGGCTGCACGAAAGCAACGTGTATTTTAAATGAAATGGCATGTTATGTAACTTCTGAAGTTGTGAAATGTTTGCAGGTTAGTACATTTTCCATTGCCACAGATGGAAGTAATGGTACAGATGAAAAGCTGTATCCAATTGTAGTTATGTTTTTTTGATAATGATGAGAGTAGAATAGTTAGTACTGTGGCCGGCAGTTATCTTGGCGTGTCTCAGCGCGGGGGTGCGGGGACAGCGGGACCGGAGAAAGAAGAGGGGGTAAGCAGGCGACACGTAGCCGAGAGCCGTGTAGTGGCTGTTAGGAAAATATCGCCCCTCAGTGTATACCCGAAAATGGAAGGCGAAGGTGGCAGCTCGCAGAGGCGCGGTAATGTGATACATAGCGGAGAGCGGGAAATAATAAAAACCGTGATGCAGTTTATTGATGAAGAAGCGAAAAATAAATGTCTGCTCGAGCCTTTACAGAGACAGACGGCAAGAGCAGCGAAGTACACGGATGTGAGTGAACGGTCCATAGTCAGGATTCGTAAAGTCAGCAAAGAACGACCACATGACCCACAGACTACGCCAGAAAAAAATAGGTATTTTAAGTATTTAATAAACAATGGAAATATATGTTTACTACGTTACTGTTACGTAGTGTATAGTGGAGTAAAATATTTGGGCAGTTAGGGTGTGTGTGAGTTGGGCGGCTATTAACAAGTAAGGTCTTCATAGCCTATTGTGGAGAAATGATGAGTATGAAGCGTTGACGAAATGACAGAACGGGGAAAACGGGAGTACCTAGAGAAAGTAATAAGAATAGTAAAATTAGTAATTAATTTTAACTTTATTTTGTTTTTCGTCACCTAATACAATCAATTATCATGGAAAGAGAACTTCACACCTACATTAAACAAATCATATAATATATATGAGGTTTTGAAGGTTATAATATGCATTCTAAAGTGGAAGTACAATGCAAATTGTATTTACATTTATAATAAATAATCGATTATAGGTGCATTAAAATATAAAGCCACACATACACAAGCATTTTTTAAATGCCATTAACGTTGGTAGTCAGGTGTTTCCTAAACGACATGAAGTTAAAGCAGCAAATATAACATAACAAGCTCCATGTTTACTTAAATGTACATCCAGCGCTAAATGGAACGTTTTAGGTACGGAAACCGGATAACGATAAGGGCTACAGTGGCTCCTGCGTCATCAACTGTGAGATAGCTTTCGCGCGGAGAGCTACAATTGCGTAATGTTTTGGTCGTTTGCTTTTTCTTGTAAGACTTTTGTTTTAATTAACATTGAGAACACAATGAATTGAGAAGCATAGTTTTAAATTTATTTTAAATACTAAGTGACCTAGTTTTCCAAAATAAATCGTGTCTGGTTTTCGCTAGTTACTGAGTTAACATTTCAATTAATTTTGGTTAGCATAATGATTAGCAGACACCGTAAGTATATTTAATGGGACAAAGTAAAACTTTACAGGTTTAGATAATAGTTCGTTACTTTTCCTGACAGATGAGTACAAATATTCGAGCACAACCACTGCAATTTACACAATGTTACACTTCTGTAATACAAGTACAATTCATAGGATTTCATACTTTTGGTTGGGTAACCCAGCGCTCTTAGCCAAACGGCCTTACCGCCCTGGGGCCCCCACAGACGTGGATACAGACTTACGTAGTGTAGGAAGTCACGTGCCGAATGTTTTCTGTTCTGCTAGTACAAACCTGGCCGCTGACCTTGACAATAGGGTATCGCTTTCTCTTCGCCTTCCCCTCCCCAACAGACAGGACTAGGGAGCTCAGATGCCAAGATAACTGCCGGGCATAGTAAGGTTCTCTCAGTGCCTAAGTTAATCGGTGATTTGACTGGCAAGAACATAGGCAATAGGTATGTTGCATTCACAGCTGAAAACGTAAGATGTGCCTCTAAAAAATTGTCTCATTTTGTTCTGACAATGCACCGAATATGGTAGGTTCTAAGAATGGTGTTGCAGCGTTGCTGAAGAAAAATCATGAAGAAATAATAGTTATTGGGTGTTCATGTTACCTAATAAACTTGGCAGCAGAGAAGGCTTTAGCAAGTTTGCCACTAAAAGTAGAGGACATCCTGATAGACATATTCTACTTTTTAGCGAAAAGTGTTAAACAAAGAGAGAGCCTGCAGAAATTTCAACAGTTGCACAATAAAGAGACGAAAACATTTTTGAAGCATGGCTGTACGAGATGGCTATCACTTGGCAGAAGTTTGAAAAGATTGATGGATCAGTGGGCACCATTACTTAGTTTTTTTAAATAAGAGGTGTCTGCAGCAAATAAATCAAGTAATGCCATTTCTCTGTCATCATACAAGATCCCTGAAATCCAGAAACCTGCAGATGATCCTGTTCCATCAAAGGGAAGTGAAAAACATGGGAAGAGAGTATCCGACGTGGTTGCAGACACTGAGGCAAGTAGCAGTATTATCAAGAGTTCGTGGAGTAGATGGCTTCCTGAAGTATAACAGACTGTCAAAGATAATGCTATCATTTCTGTCAATCTCCCACAGTAATTCATAATGAGCACATTTTCAGTATGGTCAAAAAAACAGAACCCAATTTAGGTTTTCCATGTCATCTGAAACTTTGCAGTCTATTTCTGTGTTGAAATCTGGGAATTGTGTTAGTTATGAACAAAGGTTTACCTCAGATTTATTAGGTAAAGCAAAGAAGGCAACTGCTGCATATTCAGTCTTAAAATTGCATCAAGGATGATAATCAGGAGATGACTGAAATATGTAACAAACATGTGATATAGCAAGGTATGTCTTTAAGTAATCTTGTTTAGTGAATACTATTGCTTTTGTTTTGTACTTGATCATTTTGCTTTTCATATGCATGCTGTGAAAATTGGCATATTCAGGATAGGTTTAGTTTCCCAGTACATTTACAATATTGACTGTATGAGGTTTTCATTCTAGGCCATTAGCAGAAACCAAATGGAATAGAAAAATAGAAAATAATTTCACATAAAGCATTAAAAAAATTGCCACATTTGATTTACGATACATTTTCCCAATTTAAAAGTTTTCTAAAAAGTTGGCAGGTGTTGGCAGGTATGGGTACAGTGTGTCTTTCTCTACTAAGGAAATCTTGACTTTAGAACTTTGCACAAATTCTGTGCGAACAAACTTCCAGGCTAGTGTTGTGTATGATTTCGTAACACATAATGCATATCCCCTGCAAAAGTTGTATTACCAGTCCCAATTTTGTATAGCGTTCAGAATTTGTTTCTTGTGTTGTCTGAGAAATTGGTTTTAACACTTACACAGCCCCCACCAATGAGCTTTCATTCATTAGCTGATACTTTTGATACTGTAGTTAGGGTCTGAAGCAAGCTTCTTTTAAAACTAACAATCTTTTCACGTTTCCACATCTTGAATAACATCAAGGACAGATTCAAATTCCATCAGATGTTGCTTCAGTTTAAGACTGTCTTCCTACGGAGCTTCTTGAGTAATACCCAACAATTTTGCGGTCTTTTATAAATACTTTCTCTAGTCCCAGCATCATATTTTCTGCATCATGAATAAGTGTTAAGTTGTAAAGAATGGGCAAAATCTATGTCATAGAATTCACAGCAGCATTGTCAGTTACTACAGACACGGTAGGTCAGAGAAATCTCCCTTTCAGGATAAATATTTTTGAGCATAACCTTGATGTTCTCTGCACTGTGAGACTCTGACATAGAGTAATTTTGCATTTTTTATTTAAACTCAGATTTAACCATTACATAAATGTCCTGTTAAAGATTCCACATCATTACCCATGTCTTCATGTACAGTCAAACCTCTATCTATCGTTTTTCAGGGGACCAACAAAAAAATTCAGTAGATGCGGACATTCAATAGATGTGGACTTCACTCTTAAGAATTTTTAAAAAATAATATTTAACCTCAAAATTAGTGTCAGAAATATGTCAGTTACTTGTCATTAAAGTTAAATCAGTTGAAAAATAAATAAAAATGGAAGTATTTTACTTAATTCAATTTACACTTGCAAAAAAAAACATAAGCACAATAAATCTACATGGAAATTAAAGTCGTTTTCAATATCCTGAAGTCTGAAATATGTTTACTCATGTCATCAAATGTAGAGCTGTCCTGAAGAAGCCGATTTTGCCAATATTTAATTGAATCGGCATTTCTGCCGACTTCCGATACGCTTGTTAATTTTCGGCCGATATTACTGAAAAACGAGAGAGACTGCCATAACCTAAAAATCCACGAGTACCCTTTTCAGTTTTCGTAGTAGTACTGCATTATTTCAGATCGCATTATTTCTTCGCAACATGTGCCAAACGTACATATAAAAATTTAACATCCTTTTTTTCAATAATGTTCTTTAATTTTAATATGTCATAAATAAATACATCACCGTCACTGTAAATAGACATCTCGGTTGTTACGGTAACTAGAGTGCAAATGTGGTAGCTTTCGTGCTTCTGTAGTAATTATGGTATCGACAAAGAATCTTTAGTTCTTTTTATGGTAATTATCTTAGGATAACAATTGGGTTTGTACTGTAGTTATGGTACATCATCCATATTTCTTCGTACGTTGTTGTTCATTTGTCTTTTCTTCATATTTACGTGCTCCATTACTTGGCTGCAGATTTAAGGTGATATTTACTACTGTATACTATCATTACTGTTTTTATGACGGTTTCTTTCTAAGAAATGGTTATTTCTGCAAAATCTTTATGGTTAAACGATCATCTATTATAATTTATAGTGACGGGACCACATATTTTGAACGATCAATGCGGACAAAACGATAATTCGAACATCGGTACAAGCGGACTTTTTTAACCTTAGTTGTATGGCAATTTTGCCGGGACCGTAGAAAGTATACGATAAACACGGACAATCGATACATGCGAGTTCGATAGATAGAGGTTTGACTGTACTTCAGTCTTCAGTTCTGCCTTGAAAGACTGAAATAAACTTGCAACCACATTTCTTTTGATCTGGCGGTCCACTTTGGCATCAAGTATGATGAGATTTTTCTTTGCTTTATTCCGAAAACTTTTCCAGCTGGCCAGTAGTGATCTTAATCTGCTGAGAAGTGTAAAGGGCATATTCTTGTGTTTCTTGCAGATGGTTGATTAGAGCGGTTGCAGTACCTAAGATAAAGATGGGTAAACTAAGCAAAAAAAACCTTTTCTGATAGAGATCCACGTTTCTGGGAGAACATAAAATATTGCAAAATCCTTTTTTTTTTTTTTCTTAATATGTTTTTTAATCATTCTCTTGTGATACTTCAAATAATCATTCTCTTGTGATACTTCAAATAGGTTACAAGTAGTTTGCCATTTTAATAAATGGTTAGGTTTATAAATTACAAATCTGTGATCTTGTAAGGATGGTTGGTTTGGTTAGGTTAGCTAAATTGAAATACAATATAAAATAATTTCACTGGTTAGTGTAGATTTCCCAACTTAAAATGTTGCCAACTTAACATAACCAATTGTCCTTATTATTTTATAGAATTTTTAATATAGCTAACCTAACCAATGAAATTGACATGATTTCGAAATTGACATGATTTCGCAGTATTTTTTATCAAAGCTAACCTAACAAAGTTTACACAATTTTAAATGTATCTAACTAAACATAACCGCTTGTTAAAATGGTAAACTATTTAAAGTATCAGAATACCCTCTTATGGAATAATAAAAAACAAGTTATAAAATGTAATTGTTTTATAAATAATATTGTTTCGAAAAGTTTTTTATTATTATTTCACAGAATCACCCACTAAAGCTTGAATGGAATAATTTTTATATTAACGTTGCATTTTACTTACGAGTAGCAAGGCCTAAATGTGAATTGAAATGGAAAAATAAAATAGTAACCTTGCAGATATATTAGTAACAATAAAAATTTTCAAAAATGCATGAAATTTGATTTGAAGTAAAGTTCCTGTTGGAGTTTTCAGAACGTTGTGGCACGTTGTGCATTCTTGCATTTGCTTGTTTCGTATGAAGAAGTGCCAGATTCCACTAATCTTTGATATGTTTGGTTCGCTACGTTTTAATTTATTTGAACTGTAATTCTCCTCCTTTGCCCGGTACCCCATACTTTAACTAACCAGAATTAACTTTACTTCAAATTCTAAATTCTGTCTTAATGTTTTTTTTGTTTTTTTTTTTACCAAACACAAAGGTTAGGCCTATCTATTACGTACTCTAAGACAATGGACCATTGCGGGTTTTCTCATATTTAGTGTATTAGAGATATTTTCTTTAATCAATGAAACCGCTTTAAAAAATAACTGGTTCAGTTAGTACTCTTACATTATGGCATACCAGGCACAGATTTCCATGATATAGAAGACGTGAAAGTTTTATTTTGTATATATCATTCATTATTATTCCGATCAGTTACCAAAATGGTAAAAATAAACAAATATGTGAAGCATGAGAAATTAACTTAAGAGGCCACTCCAGTGTTTCAGAGGCACTATGCAACCCGCGTTAACCTCATAAGTTTCAATGCTATTTTCATTTTGCTTATAACTAGTGGTGCACCGATATGACTTTACCGATTACCGATTCGATTATCGATTATAAGAGCAATAATCGGCAGATACCGATTCGGTTACCGATTATAACGAACAAATTTTTTTAAGTGTAATAATTCACACAAAAAATTTTATTCCCATGTAAATTTAATAACAAGATTAGGTAAAATTGAGAATACAGTTATAATAACAGTATACATATATATAAAATACACTATTAAGTCATTGCAAAGTGTAAATTAAATTAACTTCTATTTATATTTGTTATTGTAAACAACTTGAACTACAGTCTAATAATTGTAATTTACAATGGGTACGTGTTTGTTGCGGAAAACTAGCATTATTATCGACTATCACATAGGGTTGCATCGAGAAATTACTGTTTAACAATGTAAACATGTTGCTTTATTTTGTTCACTCTAGTTTATAGAAAAATGTTTCCACACTTCACTTTTTTTCTCCCTACTCGCCATCTCACTATAATTATAAAAAAATGACTCAAAACCAATTCTAGCACATGTGATTTTATTTATGTTGACTGAATATATAAAATTATAAATACTTTTTCACTTTTCACGTCACATACAATAATAACACAACAACGTATATTGTTACCAAAGACGCCCATAACTAGTTTTGTATAACGCAGTGATAAACTCTAGAAGGTATCGGGACCACGATTTTGAACCGATACTACGACTCGAAAAGATTGATTGTCATAGTGTCCACTTTAACAGCTTGTGGTATTTTGATTGCGTGCCATCTATTTTATGTCTCTGGCTGTAGGTAATATACAAGGCCACTAAACAAAAGACAGAACAAAAGACGAAACGTAAATAAACGTGTAGGAAAAATGTACTTTTTATTGTTTGAGGCAATGAGATTTAATAAACTTAACGAAATATCTGTAATCGTGATATGACGGAGTTAGATGAATTTTGTAATATATACAAATGTTTCCGTATTTCATCCTAAAATGTGTAACAAAATATTACACGGTAAAAACCTACTTAATTACGCCGGGATGTAAATAATCTGCAAGTAATCGTTAAGATAATCGCCGATTACGATTAATCGGAAAGTACCAATAATCGCAGATTACGATTCATCAGTATCTGCATCGGTGCACCATTACTTATAACTAATTAACTAATATAGATTTAGAAATGATGCTTGCTTGATATGTAAGACAACGATGCTCTTATCAAAGCTCCTTTCTTCAAAAACGTGCATAAATTATGGTTCAAGCCTAGACAATACACTTTTGCATATTAGTAAAGATTAGTATAAAACCATAATTTATGCACCTTTTTGAAGAAAGGGGCTTTGATAAGAGCATCGTTGTCTTACATATCAAGCAAGCATCATTTGGAAATCTATATTAGTTAATTAGTTATAAGAAAAATGAAAATAGCATTGAATCTTATGAGGTTAACGCAGGTTGCGTAGTGCCCCTAAAACACTGGAGTGGCTTTTTAAGTATACTTCAGTGTTGCCAGAAAATTCTGTGATTAACTTAAATGCTCAAAATGAGTACAATAAAGGTTATATATACTAATATTATAAAGTGATTGTTTGTTTGCTTGAACGCGCTAATCTCAGGAACCACTGGTCCGTTTTGAAAAATTATTTCAGTGTTGGATAGTACATTTATCGAGGAAGGCTATAGCTTATATTATATTATCAATAACATTAGGGATCTTTACTAAAAGTCCAATTTAGAATCAAATGCGTTGGAGGGGGTTAGATACAACATGCAGTACACGTACGGAGTGTGTGTTGACATTGCCGCAGGCGCATAGAAGTTTATTTCCTATTGCCTATTAGGACTGTTGCCACGCACTAGATGCCTTATCATTCTTAATTTTCCCATTCAAGTAAAAAACACCCGTGTGATATTAAAAACGAAGCAATCAGTACCTGCATAAGAGTTCAATTAGTATTTAAATACTTTTTATCACTTTAAATCGAAAACCTAAACTATTGTTTTTTTTTTCCTCTCTCTGTGTTTAATTTGTTTTTTATTGTCCTTTTTTTTTTCAAGTGTGTATATTTTACAGACTTAACTTCACAGTAGTGTTTCCTTATGTTATGCAGGATGACATTTTCTGAAAATTAGATCCCATGGGTGGTTAAAACCAGGCAACAGTGGGTACTTTATCTGCATGAGAACAGGATTTTGCAGTTGGCCCACGGGGTTGCCTCCTGTGGATTCACTGTGATTACAGTTTCATTTCTCCATGGCATGCCCATTAATCGATACCCTAATCGCTCGTACACGAATCGACACGTCTCGTAGTGTTTACCCCCTTCCACCAACCATGTGGAGCGGCCAACTCACACCTCAGTTGTGTTTTATCACCCTCCTTACAGTCCGGATTTGGCACCGAGTGACTATCACCTTTTCGCCACGTTGAAAAAGTGGCTTGGAGGACGATGCTTCAACACCAATGATGAACTGCAGAGCGCTGTTAAAACGTGGCTGAATAGGCAGGAGGCATCATTTTATGCAGAGGGTATTGGAAAGCTGGTGCATCGGTACGACAAATGCCTCAATCTGCACGGTGATTATGTGGAAAAATAGAGTAAAGATGTACGTTTCTTTTGACATTAAAATAATTTCCCAATTCATTCCCTTTTTCTATTACAGCCGATCGGAGGTTGAAAAAAAAAATAACCCTCGTATTTGGACCTCATCCTATCAAAATTCAAAGACATCGTAAAAATTTGTATAAGAAAAGACAAAAAACTGTGCAAGTAACGAAGTTTTCTAACTAAATTCATTTGTGAAATTGTGTACTGAGGCCATGTAATGATAACAAAAAACAATTTTTTTTGAAAAGAAATAAACAAAGGTAATTTAATAAACTCTTTTATTTCCAAATAACGTAGAACTCGACCACCGTAATGAAAAATTCCTAAAGAACATTGTTTGGCTTTTTTTGTTACGTTTCTCTGTGTGCTTAGCCGGGCCACACATACAACGTAACACTGTGACTAGTTGGTTTAGTGGTGGTTAATTTTAATTTTTTGAAATGAACTTAAAAAATATACATTGTATATATTAATAAGAATGTATTGATATATTAGAAACATCATTAGAAGCTGGTGAAAAACGAACCACTCGGAACGAGTAACAGGCGATTTGCCTAAAGTCATTTCGCCTAAAGGCGTTTTGCCTAGCGGCTATTTGCCTAAAGGAGTTTTCCCTAATGGAGTTCTGCCTAACGATGTTTTGCCTAAAATGTTACTATAATGACATAACCTCGTTTTGCCTAACGGCGTTTTTCCTAACCTAACGGCATTTTGCCTAGCAGCAATTTTTCTAACCGCGATATGGCTAACTGCGTTTTGCAGAACGTCGAATTGCCTATTGGCAACTAGCCTAACGACGTTTTCCCTAACTGGGGTTTTTCTAACAGCCTTTTGCCTAATGGCATTTTGCTAAACTGCATTTTGCCTAAAATTAGGCCAAACGTCTTTAGGCAAAACGACACATGCCCCCGGAACAACCATAAGAAATAAAATGGACATGCATGTAAATATTCACAATTTAATTTTTTGATATTCGACCTCTGAATGCGAATGGTTTGTTAATTGCTATTCGCAACTATTTGTGTTTACGAATATTCACACACCCTTAAATGTCTTATAATTCTTGTGATTTATATAAAACAAAAATTCCCTAATTGATAGGTCAAAACAATGTAGTGTTTGGTCATTTTCCCTAAAAAGCAGTTCAGATTACAGTTTTGATACTTTTTTTTATTTTTTTCTTATAACATCACATACTATGCTCTTACAGGGTGGCCAGCCAACCGGGAAATCGGGAAATACGGTAAATAGCCAGGATTTCTTAAAAAAACCAGGAATACCGGGAATCAACCAGGAATTTTTTTATGAAGTAACGGTTGCAATAACATACGGCTGTTAAATGATCACGTTCACCACCCGTCGAAGCACGACAGCGTGCTCGTGTGCTATATTTTGTGAAAGTTAATTTGTTCATATTGCATTTAAAAACTTTTGTAGTACGTAAGAAACCGTTAACAATTCAGACTTCCATACTTATTATGTTTCTGTATTCAAAAGCAACAGCATTTTGGCTGAAAACGTTGTTGTAGGGTGGTAGTAATTTCTCGCACTGCATGTTGGTAGCACTAGTTTTGTATGTATATTTGTTTCTACTTTGCGCTCATGTTGTTGCGTCACGGTATCACGGTATCTCGAGTTTTTTTAAAAAGTTTAGTTGTGCGGGACGTTGTTTTGAATTTTTTAAACTAACATGTAATTGGCGCAGACTATCAAAATGTGAACGAGTTCGGTCACCACGTACAATGACAAATATACGGAAGAGTTTGAATGGGTGGAGAAAGATCCAAAGTGCAGGACACACGCTATTTGCAATTTGTGTAATGTTATAATCAATATCGGTAGCATGGATGGGAAGAACAGCATTAGCCAGCCACGCAAGAGAGGCAAAACACGTGCGTTTGGTGTCAAGTAATTTTTGTGACGTGAGATTATAAATTTTTTGTTGGTGGTAGGTTTTGTTTTAAGCAAGTTCATTGATTTAATTTTTAAGCCTATAGTTAAGTTGTCTATTGTTTAACACCAATAAAACATCATATTGTGTGTGCTTTGTGTAACAAAAATGCAAATTGTAGGCAAATATTGATAAAAACCACCCTTGAAAAAACCTGGAAAAAACCAGGAATTTTATTATCCCAGAAGAGTGGCCACCCTGTCTTAGCAGCACAGTTTAATGCCTGTCAAACTATTCCTTATTTGTAAACTAAATACAAAACCTGTTAAATATTTTTAAATGTTATTTGAAATAATGAATGACATTTGCTGTTTACAGATGTTACAATTTATAATCTTCTGTAAAGGATGTGGCATTAATTTCACATACGTAAACTTTGTTTTTTTTTTATACTGGAATAAAATTTTAATCATTGAAATAAAATTAATGTATATGTTAGAACATTAATAAAATGTTTCAATAATATTTGTGAGAGAGCAAAAACAGTGTTATCCTTTTAACTGAATAAAACTTCTATTAAAACAAATGATTCCGGTAAGTTGGCTCGAGCTCTGATGAATCTGTAAAAATACTTGATGAATTAAACTGTAAAATCCAAGTTGTGATCAGACTAGTATGACTTATCAGATATGACCTGTGGAAAGTCCATTAGTCAAAGGTACACCAAATCACCTTATGAATTTGGCATCCCTATAGTGCAGTGTATTGGCCAATTCTTGTGATATTGTTTTATAGGAGAATAATTGACCAGCTTCCATTCCAATACCAGTATACTTGAATCCTTGAATGCCCTTGTAATTGTCGGATTTATCTCATTTCAGAATTGGAATTGACTTACTACTGGTACTCATTCTATTTTTCGTAAAATGGTTTATTCAGGTACATTTTCTGAAAATTGGCACAAAACTATGACATGCTAAAATTAATTTTACTTGGTAAGTTTTACCATCGGTGTACTGATAAGCATGTACCTTTGGCTTGCTGTAGTTGCTATACTGCTAAAATTCACTAGTTTTTCGGAGAGACATAATGTATGTTTTTGCTTCACGTTACTTTTTTGCAGGTACCACTTCTTTGGAGCCGATTTGATGGTGACAGGGTAGGAGTGTGTTCTTGTTAAGATCATAAAATGGTTTTTGAGCCTGAATGTTTTCAGCTCATCAAAGGTGAGTAGAATTTGTGTTCCTTTTCATTGTTAAAAGGGTTTTATTTCGTATTCTGTTAATTTTTTGAATTATTTAATGTTTTTGCATTGCAAAATTAAATAAAATGACTGATGTTTGATGTAATAAAAATAGTTTATATGGATTTATGATTATGAGAGACACGAAAAAGCAGTAGAGAAAGGCACATAGATTTAATCCCACAGATACTTCCTCGAATCTGAAAAGTCTAATCTCAAGCTGCATGGAATGGTATCTATTAGTAGGGACCTGAAAAAGTCACTTCTCACAAATTTAAAAAATTTCTTCATATTAAATGGTAAGAAATAACTTTTCATGAACGTTAAATATGTTTTCAAGTTCGTTTAGGTTAAGAATTTCTGGAACCTTATTAGATAAAAAAAATCCAGTAATATTTGTCTAGTCTCAAATATCCAAATTTTAGTTATTTTATAATTTTTTCTCGTCAACCTGATAGCTGTGATTGTACTAAAACTATGATATGCTGAACCATAGATGTGATACGTTTTCGTTTGACATTATGGTACATTACATGTTATTCAGTGTTACGTTTATAATATCTAAGGGTATTTACCTTTACACTTTACACACAAAAACTAGGGATGGGACGAATCCACATTTTGGTCGAATCCGAATCCTTGTTCGAATCCTCAGTGTTTGTCATTGAATCTCGAAATCCAGTCCCACACTAAACTTCACCACATGTTATTAAAAAAAATCACACATTTATTTAAAAAAATTACATAGGCCTATGTATTAAAAGAAATAACATGTGAATTTATAAAATTTTAAAATAAGCGCATAGTGTATACACCTGATATAAAATAGAGACAAATAACCTCAAAATCCACACATGTAAGTTTGCATCTGTCTAATTCTCTGTTTAATTAATCCTTCCTATGTTTTCAATAAAATACGTTTGTATAACAGACACCATTTAAAAAAGGTTATGTTTTATTCTGCAATGTTATATTATTGAAGGTTGGAAATGATCGAGTAGTTATGATAATTGACCAAATGCAGCGTAGTTTATCTTATGTATGTGCTATTTCCGTTACCTTTATAATATAGTTTAGGTATACAATTTTCTAGAGCTGGACGAACCACAGCAAAAAAATTTCGGACCGAACCGAACCTCATACAGAAATAATTATTTGAATTAAAATGAACCGACCACCAGCATTTTGGTCTTTAACTAAATGGTGAGAAAGAAAGGTTCTCCAGCCATATGTAAAATTAAAACATTATATAGCTTCACTTTATTAAAACATTGCAAAACATTTTATAAGTTAAGTTTATGCAATTAATAATGAAGGAAAGAAAACAGTTTAGAGATAATCATTTTGCATTTAATTTCTTTATATAAACACACACGCACACTTTTATTTTTATTTATTTTATTTATTTAAATTTGTTACATGCCCACCGACAGTCTTGAGACTTTAGAGGTGGGCACGACACAAAACAAGTACAACACAAAACAAGTAAAAACAAACACTATCACAATAGAGACAGCACAGGATAAACACAAAACATGAAAACAGAAATGATATAAATACCAAAAGGACAAGATAACATGACACATTACTTAGCGAAATGTTAATTACATAATTATTAAACTATACACAATATATAAAAAAAATGGATAATACAAAATATAACATGTGAGTAGAGGACAAGTTAAGAGGATAAATTTTTAAGTCTAGACAATTGATTATTATTGTGATTCCTAACTAATCTGTATATTATGTCATTAAAGTTATGTAGAGTACAATATGTTTGGTATAAACGAGAATTAAATTGTGGTATTTTTAACCCAGTGGTTTCTAGGAGATAAGTACAGTTAATTTTAGCGTTAAAACAATTTTCAACAAACAGAGAATCTAAATATACTCTACGTGCACCAAGAGGAGTTAAAGCAGGTGAAGGAAGGTTTTTTAAGTTTATTAAATTAATTAATTTTGTTTGTATACTTTCTAGTTTATTTGCATCGGCCGACTTGATGTCATTCCAGATTACTGAACAATATTCTAATTTGGACCTTATTAAGGCAAAATACAGGGAGAGAATTGAGTCTGAATTGGTAGCATAAAAAGTAATAAATTTGATCATAGCAAGGGTTTTGCGGGAAGACATGTATAAATAGTTTACATGATTATGGAAAAATAATTTAGAATCTAAAATAACACCAAGATCCTTAATTGTTGAACATTTCGTGATTACAGAGTTTTCTAAAATATAATCAAAATTAAGTGGTTGATATTTCCTTGTAAAGGATATAACAAATGTTTTGTGTTTATTTAGTGTAACCAGATTAAATTTACACCAATTGTTTACTTGGGAAATGTCATTTTGTAATAAAATACAGTCATTCTGTGTTATTATATTCCTAAATATTTTTTGATCATCAGCAAAAAGTACTCCTGTAGAATGGTTGAGAATTTGAGGTAGGTCGTTTATATATAAATTAAAAAGAAGAGGCGATAATGTACCTCCTTGAGGGACACCAGAAGAGATACTAAACAGGGAAGAATTGTGGTTATTAATTGTAACATAAAAACTTCTATTAGTTAAGTAATTAGAAAACCAGTTTGTAAAATTTTGCGTTAAACCAAAGTTAAATAATTTTTTAAGAAGTATAGAATGGTTCACAGTGTCAAAGGCCTTGGCTAAATCAAAATAACAGGCATCCACTTGCCCTCTGTTGGTAACCTCTCTGTGTATAGGATTTAAAAAAGTAAGCAAGTTAGTGGTGGTCGATAAACCTTTCCTAAAACCATGCTGACTGTTCGATAAACTGTTCTTAAGCTGGAAATTTAAAAATCTAAAAATTATTTTTTCAAATATTTTAGAAAAACCATTGAGTAGAGAAATAGGCCTATAATTGTTAACATTCTGTTTAGAGCCTTTTTTGTGGATAGGTATCACCTTAGCAGTTTTCCATTTCTCCGGGAAAACAGAGGATTGTAAACTAAGATTAAAAATATGCAGCAAAAGAGGGACTAATAATTCAGAGCAGCCTTTTATAATGAAATTAGGTATGGCATCAGGACCAGTAGATTTGGATGATTTCAACGATTTTATGCCCCATAATACTAAACATTCTGAGATTGTGGGCACAGGAATAGATACTAAATGTATATTGTTTGTCACAGGTTGTTGGATACATGTAGAAGGTTCGTAGACACTGGAAAAGTATTTAGCGTAACCATTGGCTAGTTCAGCGGGATCATTCGTGATAGTTCCATTAATTTTTAGAGAATGCTATTCATAAAAACCATCTTTCATTAGTTTGACATATCGCCAAAATTTTTTAGGGTTAGTTTTAATATAATTATTGGTATTTCGAGTCCATTGAATTTTGTCTCTTTTTATTAAATATTTTACTAATTTACGATAGTAAGAGAAAAGTGAATAGTAATACGTGTTGTTGTTTCTTTTATAAAGCTTATGGAAATGCTTCTTTGACTTTAATGCTTGAATTAACTCACTGGTAAACCAAATTGGAAATTTAGATGATTTTTTGTTTGTCATTGGAATAAAGATATTCATATTATCAACTACGCAATTGGTTAGTTGGTCAACAAGTTCATTTACATCCATAGAATTATAAAAATCTGACCAGTCATGATTTTTGATGGAATTGAAAAGACCGAGAAAATCACCTTTCTTATAGTTTCTAAACGTTGATGTAATGTTGGAACTGTTTTTGAAGGACTCAATCTTGATGTTGATGTTTAATGCTGGATGATAAATATCTTCTTTGATAAGAACATCATAAGCCTTCGTCACTGAACACAGCTGTAGATTGGTTAAACACAAGTCTAAAAGATTTATATGAGTTTGAATATTGTTGCACTGTTTTAGACTATGTACAGATATAAAGTTAAGTAAATGGCGCATGAAGAAGTTCCATCTAAATTTCAAAAAGACTATCTTCCTTTTTCAGTGTACACTAACCTTCATTTAATAAAACATAATATTATAAAGATGACGAACATTCAGCATAAGGCCACATAACATATTTTTGTGGTAGACATAACCTAACATTTTTAATAAGTAAAACTTTTCAATAGGACATTAAAAAAAGTCAAATGTGAATTAAGTTACCTATCTCAGGGTGGCCACTCACCGGGAAAACCGGGATTTATCAGGGAAATCACGTTGATCGGGAATTATCAGGGAAATGTCAGGGAATTTTTTTAATAACCGGGAATTTTTTGTGTCATGTATATTTCCCTGCCAACCATTACGGATTTTCCGTAATTATTACGGATTTAACACAATATTACGGAAATACGGAACATCGCTGGTTTATTACGGAAACGAGGCTTTGTGCTGCTGGGTAATGGAAAAAAAAAATCCGTTTATGGTGTGCGTGTTTCGTGAACGCAGTTTGAATACATCACGTGATTGCGCAGATAACGGAACTGATAAATGTGCGCATGTACTGTCGAAATAAGTAGATTAATTGTTGTGTTTTGTAATAGAAATGGTACGGTATTACGTCCGTTGTACGATACAACTAGTACATATTCTCGGACTTTTCGTCTGTTAGCTACTTACATCACGATAATTTTTGTATGGTACTTTGGCTAACCTGTCTTGTGTTATTTTCTTTGTTGAAAGCCATTTTTTTTACAAAGTGTTTTTGTCGTGTGTACAGACGTGAAACCTTTTTATGTCGTTCGATAGTGTTGTGTTCTTCAGTGCCGGTTGTAGAAATGAAGCGTGTGACAGAACAATGTGTATCTGAGTCAAAAAAAGAACGTTATTCTTCAGAACTTTCGACCAAACTATATAAAAGAATGGTCATGCTTGTCATCTTCAAATGTTGTGGAACGCCACGCTTTTTGTAATGTATGCACGTGTGACTTTTCGATTGCGCATGGTGGAAGGGATGACTGAGGACGGCATATTGAATCAAAGAAACATGCAGAACATTTTAAAGCCGTGACGAGCAATAAATCTATATCGTCGTTTTTCGCTACATCTGAAGAAACGAAAGTAACAAACGCAGAGTTATTGTTTACAAGTTTTTTGGTAGAACACAATTTACCGATAGCAGTAGCCAATCATTCGGGTAATTTGTATAGAGCTATGTTTCCGGACTCAAAAATTGCACAGAAATACAGCTGTGCGAGAGCAAAAACATCTGCCTTAGTGGAGTATAGGCTGGTGAAACTAAATTGAAACTGTTGAATTTTTAGTAAGTTGACCATTTGCTTTAGCTACAGATGGGAGTACTGATTGTAATGCAGTGAAGATTTATCCATTAGTTGTTTCACAACTAGAAATGTTACACTTCAAAAATGAATTAAAGAACAGTTATCAAAAGTTGTGTGAAAAAAATGTTTGAGCACTCGCCACTGAAATACCCCATTACATAAAACAAAACACAGACTGCATGTCATTGAACGGGACGCTATAATGTAAAGTGACATATTTAAAATGTATTTGTTATTTAACGAACTTCCGTATATATATAATGAAGAAAATACAGCAGGGTGCTAAAATATGAGTAATCTCTTTCTATAATATATTTTTTCATCAAAAGTATGTTTTTTTTTTTTTTTTTTTTTTTTTGTAATTGTAAATATCAGAGAAATTTTGAATTTTTAATCAGGGAAATCAGGGAAAAATCAGGGAATATTTTTGGTGACTGTGAGTGGCCACCATGTATCTACATTACAAAACCCGCTGACTGCAGTTAGTTGCTGTTTTTTTGGAAGAATGCTGCTCGTCAGAAGAAACTTAAGACATTTTTTGGTGTGGTTCTGGGTCATCTGGGTTATCATTATCTTTTCTCCATTTGGAAAACTCACCTCAAGAACAATAATATTGTAAATGTAATGTAAGAAGTGTGGTTATAGAAATTTGCGTCGGAAAAAAGAAAACATGAGAAATAAAGATGGCTGCCGCGACTACGCTAGTCAACTTAGTACCGTACTGTAAAATTTACTGGACCAGTACTTTTAATACATAAGATTAAATTAATATTTTCACTACCTGACTGTTATAACCAAAAGGGCCAAAGAAAATAAATACATCCCAGTAATTTAAAATACGTAATTTACGTAATCATTTCCTAGTTCCTACCGCATTTGTCTTGTGTTAACTTGATCACGTTAGTTTTGCCGAAATACGACAGTTCTTGTACATGCGCTTTAGTTTAACGTATGGGGTACGCAATCTTTGGTGATTTTACAACACTTCTCGTACACGCACTATAGTTAAAGGTATAATATACAATAATTTGGCATTTGTACGATAGTTTATATTACGTAGTACGAGAAATGCATACAAAATTCTCTAAAGTAAACAAAAAACAAAGCGCGCCTAAATGGAATAAATGCTCTGCGAGTTATGCGATGATTAATATTTTTTTTTATTTTGTCTGCGTTTGAAACTGTTGAGGCGACGATTATGCGATGAAAGTCTGAATATTACAAGTAATGTAATTTAGTTGTGCAGTTTTGAGAATGGTCTCAAATGGGGGTTAGAAAATTAGAAAAACGTAATTTTTTTTAAGTGGACGTTCGGTTTTTTGAATATATTTTAAGAGGTTTCGAACCGAACGTAAGGGTTCGGCTCTGTTCGAAATTTTCGAACTTCACCTAGCACTACAATTTTCAAATACGGTACTAGGTACCTAAAACTCTTAAAAACCCACCTCGAATCCCACCTCGGATCCTCTGAATCCTCGAATCCATAGGATTCAGTATATTCGACTAATCCAAGATTCGAAAATCCCATCTCTAATAAAAACCCTATTAATTGTTGGACTTAGTGCATTATCATGTGTTAACATTTAATTAATATCAGTATTTTATCAAAAATAATTATATTTAACTAACATAGCTACTTTAAAAAGATTGTTTAGTTAAGGGACAGATAATGTTAAAAACATTTTTGTTGTGTTTACATCACCAAAGTTTAAGTTAATGGTCGTATGGTTTACCGTGGCACAAAAAAATAGTAAGTAGTTTACAATTAGGTGTGACAGACCATTTAAACATATCAATAATTTGGTATTTCAATTTATTTTTTGAATTATATCAATACAGATAAAGCATCGGTAGGGGTAGTCAAATTTTGTTAATGACAAAATCGCGAAATCACTTGCACATGATGTGTAATACAAATAACCTTAACGTTAATATACTGCATTTCGTTTTAACGAAATTTGCTGTGATGTGCGAAATCCGTAGTTTTTCACGAAATGTGGCAAAATCGCTATATTTGCCCAAAATTAAGTTTTTTTATCGCAAAAAATCACGTTGAATCATTCTAGAACCTGCACAAAACGTTTATTATTTCAAGAGGTTATATGTGAGATGCCATCTTTGCTTTTGTTTTTCTCTAGCACCCATAAGAGTAGAGAGTGGCAATAAACATAATTTTAGCTATTGGTGGACAAATCACAGATGGCGTTGTTAGTTAAGAGTGTTGGAATGTTCTATGATTTTATTTTCACGAGTGCCTGTCTGTCAAGTTTAAGTTCTTTATTTCCGAGTGTATGCAATATGTATCTCTTCCGCATTCTATGATAGTTTTCCGTTTAAGTTTTTGTTGTATGTTCGTCATGTTACCGTGGTCACTTTGGATAAACGTATAAAACGTATAAAATGAAAGTTGTGAGTGTTTTTGAAAGAGCTAAAGAATATGACAATGAAGGATTTTACGTGTTCAGTAAAGAAAAAGGCATCATGATGTACAAGTCGACTGGAAAAGAAGACACCTGTGAAAAACACTGTAAATTTTGAGCATCTCACAAGGTCAACGAAGATAGGTGTCAAGAATCGGGTTCTGGAACTAAGCGTCAAGTTACTCTAGAGGAAAATATCTCTATTCACAAGAAAACGAAGAACGAGAAAACTAAACTGGCCAAAGATACAGTTCGCGCTTTTGTTAAAGCGAATATACCACTTCAAAAACTTAACCACCCAGAAATAAGAGAATGGCTGAATGAATATGTGAAAGGCAGGTGAAACTAAACTAAAAGTTGGTACAGATTGATTTAGTTTGACCCCTCTTCCTTAAAAAAAATATATATATAAAAAATCCCAAAACACTTCAATTTAGTGTTACAAATATTCCTCTGTGGGAAAAGGCGCACATACAAAATTCATACCAATTTCGGAAAAATTACCATTTATTGTTTATATATAAAGCCTGAGCATTGATGCGGTAGCCGCCACATTGTTATTAGTTTACATCACATTTTCCATCTATTTTATCAATTAAGTGTCTCATAACATGATCCTGTATTACATGATGCTTATTTTTTTAGCAGTGGGGAGGTGCACAGCGCCGATGCGTTTTGCACAATAAAAAATTAAAATATGTAAAAAATTAACCTGATGTAGTTTATTTACTACGCAATTTTTTTACGTCAGGTTTAGCACAGAACGTGCCTCCCCACTGCTTAAAAAAAATGTACATACATGGAAACAAATATCAACATGGCGGCTGCTGCATCAATGCTTAGGCTTTATAATGTAAACAATGAAAAGTTATTTCTCTGAAATAAGTAGAAATTTAGTTTTTTTTTTTTTTTTTTTTTTTTCCTTTTGCTATAAATGCACACACATTACGCACTACGAACCTGCAGTCACTGAAGATGGAGGAAGAAGAGAAAATAAAACTGGTAGTCAAGGACCAACAAGTAGTTGTGCTGTGTGATGAAACCATAAACCGAAGAGGAGAATGTGTCTTCGTTGTTTTGTTTAAAGTTCTCTTGGCTATTGGTGACTCCAAATTGCTGGTTGCTGGAGTGAAAGTGCTCAGTAATGCTAATTCAACAGAATTTACACAAGCAGTAGTGGAGACATTAATTAAATATAACGTGAAGTATTAAAATGTTTGTGGTATCTGATTCTGCAAAATATGTGAACATTTGTGCACAATTGTTGACAGTGTTAGTGGGTGAGAACATGTACATTCAGTGCTGGGCACACAAACTTAATTTATTTGGGAATGTTTGGTTTACAGAACGAACCACGTTAAACGAATGTGTAGTGAAGGCAAAGATGGCATTCCTGAACACCAGGAAGCGGAAACATAACTATATGGATTTCCTAAAAAAATCTTCTGTTGATCCAAAGCTGTTCCCATCACCTGTTTTGACCCGGTGGAACTCATGGTTTCACTTCAGTGACTTATCTTGATAAGTACAGTTAAACCCTGATTATCCGTTTTCCAATGGACCATGAGTAAAAAACAGATAATCCAGGAAATCCTACAATGTGGGAACACACTCTAAAGTTACCAAATGCACAATGTATGTACTATTGCAAAAACTTTCAGTGAATCAGTTAGGTATTTCCATAAACTGACACCAGCAGCACACTGTATATACACTTTTCATGGGGACAAAGTAAAAAAGTGTAAAAAGCGGGAAAGTGTAAATAAAGGGAAAAGTAAGAAATACGTTAAAGTTAATTAAAATACAGTCGCATCCTGCAGCGTTCATAACAAATGCGGGCTACATTACACATACGCATTGCACCACAGTAAAAAAAAATTTAAATAAAAGGGCCGCAAATTGGACATTTACCGTCAATAGCGCGCCGTGCGCGGAGAAAGGTCATCGTACACAATCAGCTGTTATAGCGCGACGTACCCGCCGACTGGCTCTCTCTGTTGTCTGAGCTGCGCATGCGCAGTATAACTCACTCAACGCTCCGCCCAGACTCGTGACGTTCCATCAGCAGTCAGCCAATAGATGCGAGCTTAGCGGAAAAACATATAAGCTCCACCACCCGTGTACCAGTTTTGTCCAGTTCTAATACCAGTTTATTGGTATACGCACCAGTTTTCTCGCTGCCGTGACGTGTGCAAGTTTACGTTCACCTTGATTTCTTGATACCAATAATTAATTATTTACGATCCCCAGATATAAATGGTTAGTTTAAAAAATATGCGTCAACTGTACAATACTTCCGAAATTATAAAATACGTTTAAAACAGTTACCAAGACTCCGCTCATTTTATCTAGTGAGGTTTATGTCTCGTACCAGTATTTCGGCTAAGTTGTGACATAAATATAGTAACAGAACGTTTATACATTCGTGAGTTTACGTTTTTCCCGAGTACATTTTAGATTGCCTCCTGCTATAACTACTCGGACTTTTACATGCCTAGGCTTAAATTATTATATGTTTAGAAATAAAAGCAACTTTTCATGTTATAAAATATGTTTATTTTGCGATTTAAAATGTTCACTGCCGACTATAAAAGTTAATTTTTTCACAATGTTTTTAGGCCTACTATCGTTGTTATGTGATGTAAATAGCGGGATGGATTAGATTTTTGAGACGTAATTCGCGTGAAAGTATTGTATTGGATTAAATGGGAACCAAACGGGACCTGAATATAGTGCAAATAACGGGAAAATGTAAATAACGGTAACGTAAATAAGGGGTTTCACTACTTCCTCAATTTTTAAATGAACAAAATGTGTCATCCACTGGGATGTTTGATGCCTGAACTTGCTGGAACCAAGAAAACAAAACTTTCTCAAGCTCACTGTATTTCGACTGTCTTGCCATTTTCCGTTTTTTTGAAGACTGGCCGAACTGACTTGCTTGTTTCCGAATCTCATTTCTTCTAGCGAAGATAGAATTAAGAGTCGATGGAGGAATACCATAGCGCTTTGCCAAATCAACCCGTTTTTCGCCTGGATTTTTTTCAACGGCATTTATAATTTCTTAACGCTCTTTAATGGTTTTAACCTCTTTTGTAGGCGGGTACATATCAATGAACCTTTACAAATTTCACACGTGCATTTAGTTAAATGCGTAAAGCTAATTTACCGTAAACAAAGAAAATCTCGCCGGCCAGCCAGGGAAACGCTAGGATGAACAATTTCGTCTATGTTTCTCGCAGGATTTCACTGCCGCTAAATAGAAACGTGTTTACGTTGGGCTAGTATGTACAGTATATCGACCACGGTTGTGTCGATTATTGCACAAAGCAAGAACTATCGTGCGAGCGTTAGCTTTCGTCTGTTTTATCGAAGTTGGTGAACCTGTTAGCAACAGCGTCATGCTCACTTTATTCGTTTTCTTTTAGTAATGGCCGCCATATGTAAATATTGGTATTGCGTGTCGTGTAGACACGCGTAAACTAGAATATTTCTCGGGAATTTGAATGTGAAATCGGTAAAAAGCCTGTAAAGTTCAACCCGTTAAACCGGGTTAAAAAATATTCGTAAACGATGGAAACGGGATTTTTTTAACATTGTTCTTGCGGGATTTTTTCAACATTGTTCTTGCGGGATTTTTTCGGGACCACGGACATTGAACAATAAAACCGGGAAATTCTACAATACGGGAACGAATAAACGAGGTTTCACTGTACCTAGTTCATCTTGTTGGATTTTTTAGACAGCAATATTTTGATGGTGCTGATGCTACAGAGTACTTCATAAGCTTGAGCAACGATCAGGTTTTAGTTTTGCAATGTGTGGCAAAATTTGTAGTAGAGTATTGCAAAATAAACTGTTGATCTGTTGGAATGTCTGGAAGGTTCATCATATCCATTCGCTCACAAACTGTGTGCAAATCTGTCTGATTTAAAGACAGAGTTCAAGCTTGTCAGTGACAGAAATTTGGTTGGAGAGGCAGCACAATTGTTAAATTCTGCTGCATGTCTAAAAGCTGCAACAGGAACGAAATTTGCTGTGACTGGCCAGAAATCTTTTCTAAAACTGTCATCATTGATGGGAGGGGATCCTGCAAAATCATTCTTCGAGAACATAGGTTTCTTGTTCAATCCACAAAAAATAATTTCAACAGGTCCAGAAATTGATGCAGTGAACTTGCAGAATCTAGTCCAAGCTGTGCCTTTACTTCGAGATCTCACATTTCAACAGTTTTTGGAGGGCTACGCAGCAACAAAACATGCCGTTCTGAAGTCTGAAATTGGGATAGTAGACATGCTACGAGTATTACTGTCGTTGAAGAATGACTTTCCAGAATTCTCAGACTGCGATCAAGTGTCTCTGGCTTCCAGTGTCCAATGTTGACAGTGAACGTGCCTTTTCAGCGTACAGCAACATAATGAGTGACAAACGCACATATTTGGGGGCGGAAAACAGGGAAATAAAGTTAGTAATGTGTGTTGGTGGGGACTAGTTTGCAGGAATATATAATATCTGATTTTCAGAGATAGTCGAAATGGACTAGAGCCACTAATGTTTCTGATCAGTTTCATATTTTTTTGTATGTAATCTTGAGAATTTTAATTACAAATACAGCGTGCTAAATTTTAGATGTTTGTACATGTTGTACTTTAAAACATTGTTTTTGATAAATTTTAACCAAATAAAACAATGATTCCATCAAATTTATATATCTGTATAAAATTATAATGACTAAATATTTATTTTTTCTAACTAAACAATTTTTTTTCACCGAAATAACTTTTTTATTCACCGAAATGGGCCTTTTTTATTTACTATTTTTCATTGGCCCTAAGCAATGGCTTAAATACAGTAGAGCACCCTGTACCCGGAATGGTCGGGACTTAGACTATTCCGGATAGTAGAAAATTCCGGAAAGTAGAAATTCACAATAAGGCCCCCTAATTGTAGATGAGGATGGCAAGGGGGGTGGGGGTAGGGTGATGACAGCTACATCCGGTGGTGTGACCTTGCCACGGGCACGCTTATCAGACCTTGCCTAGAAGCACGCTACAGCTACGTGACTGTACCATGATGTCCGCGCGAAGCAAGCAGACGTAGGCGAGACGTTTGACATTCATTGAATTGTGTTACAATTACGTAATTTACATACAGTTTGTTCAGTGATTTGGTGTATCCACATGTTGCATAAATAAAATATAAAATAATAACACATTGTACAGTTAGGTACGGTACATTACAAATAAAAAAACACTTACCATGACCCACTGTAGGCTACACATGTCCCGCGAATAAAAAAAATAATGTTCTAGAACTTAGATGAACTGCATTGAATTAATCACTGTATACGGCCCCACTTGTCTGTTTGTAAGAAACATTGTTTAACAGTCGCATTAATTTAAATTTAAAAAGCTAAACAACAAATTACCTAAATCGTCACACATTGTGAAAGACAGGAGAAGTTAAAGTTAATCACTGTCACTGTCACTCTGAACGTAACTGTTTACGTTTGTGCCACTGGTGCCAGGTGTTGGATCGTCAATGTTCTCACTCGTAGTTGAAGCAGTTGTGGAAACAGGGGCTTTTTTGAACATGTCACTAATGCGTTGTTGCCGCACACGTTTGTGCTTCTCATCAGTCAGCTGTTTTTGAAGCATATTCAAATGCATAATTTGCTGGTCGTTGATATAACTTCGTTGCTCTAGGCCAGCTATTAATCATTCAATGTGGTGAAGGCACTCATCTTGCGAGATTTTCTCCTGTGGTTCATCTTCATCGCTACTGCTTTCATTGTTTCCGTCGTCTTTGTTACACTGAGCAGAGTCTAATATCTCCTTATCTGAAAAGTGATGCACAACGGGAACATTATCATCAACACATAATCCATTCCACAACGTTTTGTTCTTGCAATTGTAAGTCTTCTAGTTCTGGATTTGTTATGTTCTTGGCATACTCCAGCAGTTCGTTCACGTTTTTTTGTTCAAAACCTTTGAAGTCTGCTTCATTTCCCTTGTTATGAACCTCGTCACGATAAACCAAAGTCGGCCACAATTTAAACCATGCCTTGTGAAATGTTGACGCAGGCATACCTTCCCATGCATGTGCTAGTGACCATATGACATCCTTTATGGTGTATTCCTTTTTAATTTCTGAGATTGTTTTGCCGCCATTCAGATCAGATAAAAAGTGCTTCATTAACTCCGTGCGATAACGACATTTTAGGGAGCGTAATATTCCCTGATCTTGCGGTTGGATTAGTGCAGTGCAGTTAGGAGGCAGATACATGACAGAAACATTATCCCTGTCTAGTGTTTAAGCTGCAGGATGCGCGGAGCAGTTGTCTAGCACAAGGACAATCTTGCAGTGCGGGTCTAAGTCTATCTTGTTACAGTGTTGCCGGCTCTGGCGCACAAAACTGTCAAACCATTCTGTGGTTATTGCAGATGTTATCCACGCGGTTTTTGTAGCTCGGTATTTAACGGGTAACACTTTAACACCTTTTAGCGCCCTTGGGCGCAAGCTTTTGCCAATTACGAGTAGCTTCAGCTAATGGGTACCGGCAGCATTTGAACAACCAAGCACGGTCAATCTGTCTTTAGAATCTTTCATCCCACTGTGAGGATTATCTGCAGTGCACAGCGTGCTTCGAGGCATACAACGCCAGTACAAAGCAGTCTCGTCCGCATTGTTAACTTGTCCAACACATATTCTGCGAACTCAACAACAAACTTTTCCGCCGCCGCTGTATCTGCAGAAAGCTTTTCACCGCTAACTTTGAAAAAATAAATTCCATGGCGTTTTTTGAATTTATGAAGCCACCCTAACGAATAGTCACAATCGTATGTTAGATTCAGTTCGGCATGAAACATTTTTGCCTGTTCTATCAGCATCTGTCCAGAAATGCTAACACCTTCACTTCGCCGCAAACGAAACCATTGATAGAGAGCATTATCAAGGTCGCTACATTTATTACCCTGCATTGTTTTTCTGTTTTTGATTTCTCTCTTCGTATCACTGTCCGAATAAAATTTAAACAGTTCATTCTTTTGTTTCTTTATGTCGTAAATCGTCAAAATGCCGACATCATACGATTGGCTGAGATTTTTAAACGAAGTCCCACCATCTAGTTTCTTGAGAATCTTAACCTTTTCTTTAATGGTAAGAACTTTTTTCCTTCGTTTACTACTCTTTTCCTCATCACCAGGAAGTTTATGTTTTGAAAACATCACGTGTCTGCAGGAACGTACATACTAGCGATCGCGCACCACAAGCAAGACTGACATTGAACGCACACAATACACCACTCCCCCTCCCCTACAACGCGTTATCACGGCGCGTTCACGTGTAGGCGGGTCCGCTGCCGCAAATTCCTGATATGCGCTCGACGCCCGTGCACTGCAGTCGCGAGACCGGAAGCCTTGGCTTCCATCATAACTCGCTGAGTGTTTATAAAATCAAGTGCACCCTGACTGACTAGACGGGGCGTGAACTGCGCAAACAATCGGTATTTACTTCCGCGGGAATAATATATATTATAATTCATTTAAAAATATATACATTTTTTTAAATTTTGTAAATTTTTTTTTAACTCTCGGAAAACATCCGGATAGTAGAAATTCCGGTAAGTAGAATTACGGATACAGGATGCTCTACTGTATATCAATATTTTCTATGTATTGTATAATAAACGTTTGCCCTTGCTTTACTTTTTATAAAAAAATTATTTAGGTAAATGCTTTATTGAGTTCTTTTACGTCTAAGCTAATATAAAGGAACTACCAAATACCAGTTCTCTCTAATAAAAGTGAATATACAGGGTTCCCAACGACCGGGAAAACAGGGAAAATTCAGGGAAATTGAAATGGGTCAAAAACACAGGGAAAACTCAGGGAAATTTGTTGTGCAGCAATCACAGTGTGTGTGTATATATATTTATATATATTGATTAATACATGTATCACAAGCACATTTTTTCTTAAAAACATAATCGGAAAGGGTTTGGTTCACCATACAGCTGTGACGTGCCGAATTTCATGCTAAGCGGCCCCGGACCGTGCCGAGCTGCACCAAGCCAGTTGTAGATAATGGCGGCAACGTAGTTCCTATACGTTTGGCCGTTTGTGTCATAACTTTGAAGTATCTGGTAGGCTGGAAACTTTTTGAAGATTGTAAGTGAACGTATTTTCATTTATTTAGATGTATTTTTTTAAAAGTGCTGCAGCTGTGGTGGTGTTTTTGTATCACTGTAACTTGTGTAGTTGGTAGTATTATGGTTTCATGACGAGATTTTTGCCTATCAAACAATACAAAAACACCGCGAAAATAGTTACACATTGTGTTATTCTGAGTCAATAGTTCTACAGAAGCAGTTAAATATATTTGAAATTTTTTAGTAAATTGTGAGAAGTGTGTTTTATATATATATATATATATGTATATATATAGAGAGAGAGAGAGAGAGAGAGAGAGAGAGAGAGAGAGAGAAGAAATCAACGGCGGTCCTCTTATTATTTTCTCATGAGAAATATAGTTTACGTTCATGGGTGTTTGCTAGCACAGTTTCCTTAATTGTGCAATGAAATCACGGTAAAACTTGTGAGTCTAAGCGATTCAGTATCGAATGTGTTTTGCTACTCTACATTAGGCCTAGGCCTATTCTTGATAGTCTGAGTGGATAATTGTGTGACATTCACGATGTCTAAATTCAATCCTGCTTGGCTAGATGGATCACTGTTTTCTGACTGGAAAAAGTGACTACGTCATGTTGAGGGTGATGACAATACAGTAGAGCATCCTGTATCCGTAATTCTACTTACCGGAATTTCTACTATCCGGATGTTTTCCGAGAGTTAAAAAAAAATTTACAAAATTTAAAAAAATGTATATATTTTTAAATGAATTATAATATATATTATTCCCGCGGAAGTAAATACCGATTGTTTGCGCAGTTCACGCCCCGTCTAGTCAGTCAGGGTGCACTTGATTTTATAAACACTCAGCGAGTTATGATGGAAGCCAAGGCTTCCGGTCTCGCGACTGCAGTGCACGGGCGTCGAGCGCATATCAGGAATTTGCGGCAGCGGACCCGCCTACACGTGAACGCGCCGTGATAACGCGTTGTAGGGGAGGGGGAGTGGTGTATTGTGTGCGTTCAATGTCAGTCTTGCTTGTGGTGCGCGATCGCTAGTATGTACGTTCCTGCAGACACGTGATGTTTTCAAAACATAAACTTCCTGGTGATGAGGAAAAGAGTAGTAAACGAAGGAAAAAAGTTCTTACCATTAAAGAAAAGGTTAAGATTCTCAAGAAACTAGATGGTGGGACTTCGTTTAAAAATCTCAGCCAATCGTATGATGTCGGCATTTTGACGATTTACGACATAAAGAAACAAAAGAATGAACTGTTTAAATTTTATTCGGACAGTGATACGAAGAGAGAAATCAAAAACAGAAAAACAATGCAGGGTAATAAATGTAGCGACCTTGATAATGCTCTCTATCAATGGTTTCGTTTGCGGCGAAGTGAAGGTGTTAGCATTTCTGGACAGATGCTGATAGAACAGGCAAAAATGTTTCATGCCGAACTGAATCTAACATACGATTGTGACTATTCGTTAGGGTGGCTTCATAAATTCAAAAAACGCCATGGAATTTATTTTTTCAAAGTTAGCGGTGAAAAGCTTTCTGCAGATACAGCGGCGGCGGAAAAGTTTGTTGTTGAGTTCGCAGAATATGTGTTGGACAAGTTAACAATGCGGACGAGACTGCTTTGTACTGGCGTTGTATGCCTCGAAGCACGCTGTGCACTGCAGATAATCCTCACAGCGGGATGAAAGATTCTAAAGACAGATTGACCGTGCTTGGTTGTTCAAATGCTGCCGGTACCCATTAGCTGAAGCTACTCGTAATTGGCAAAAGCTTGCGCCCAAGGGCGCTAAAAGGTGTTAAAGTGTTACCCGTTAAATACCGAGCTACAAAAACCGCGTGGATAACATCTGCAATAACCACAGAATGGTTTGACAGTTTTGTGCGCCAGAGCCGGCAACACTGTAACAAGATAGACTTAGACCCGCACTGCAAGATTGTCCTTGTGCTAGACAACTGCTCCGCGCATCCTGCAGCTTAAACACTAGACAGGGATAATGTTTCTGTCATGTATCTGCCTCCTAACTGCACTGCACTAATCCAACCGCAAGATCAGGGAATATTACGCTCCCTAAAATGTCGTTATCGCACGGAGTTAATGAAGCACTTTTTATCTGATCTGAATGGCGGCAAAACAATCTCAGAAATTAAAAAGGAATACACCATAAAGGATGTCATATGGTCACTAGCACATGCATGGGAAGGTATGCCTGCGTCAACATTTCACAAGGCATGGTTTAAATTGTGGCCGACTTTGGTTTATCGTGACGAGGTTCATAACAAGGGAAATGAAGCAGACTTCAAAGGTTTTGAACAAAAAAACGTGAACGAACTGCTGGAGTATGCCAAGAACATAACAAATCCAGAACTAGAAGACTTACAATTGCAAGAACAAAACGTTGTGGAATGGATTATGTGTTGATGATAATGTTCCCGTTGTGCATCACTTTTCAGATAAGGAGATATTAGACTCTGCTCAGTGTAACAAAGACGACGGAAACAATGAAAGCAGTAGCGATGAAGATGAACCACAGGAGAAAATCTCGCAAGATGAGTGCCTTCACCACATTGAATGATTAATAGCTGGCCTAGAGCAACGAAGTTATATCAACGACCAGCAAATTATGCATTTGAATATGCTTCAAAAACAGCTGACTGATGAGAAGCACAAACGTGTGCGGCAACAACGCATTAGTGACATGTTCAAAAAAGCCCCTGTTTCCACAACTGCTTCAACTACGAGTGAGAACATTGACGATCCAACACCTGGCACCAGTGGCACAAACGTAAACAGTTACGTTCAGAGTGACAGTGACAGTGACAGTGATTAACTTTAACTTCTCCTGTCTTTCACAATGTGTGACGATTTAGGTAATTTGTTGTTTAGCTTTTTAAATTTAAATTAATGCGACTGTTAAACAATGTTTCTTACACACAGACAAGTGGGGCCGTATACAGTGATTATTTCAATGCAGTTTATCTAAGTTCTAGGACATTATTTTTTATTCGCGGGACATGTGTAGCCTACAGTGAGTCATGGTAAGTGTTTTTTTATTTGTAATGTACCGTACCTAACTGTACCATGTGTTATTATTTTATATTTTATTTATGCAACATGTGGATACACCAAATCACTGTACAAACTATGTAAATTACGTAATTGTAACACAATTCATTGAATGTCAAACGTCTCGCCTACGTCTGCTTTCTTCGCGCGGACATCATGGTACAGTCACGTAGCTGTAGCGTGCTTCTAGGCAAGGTCTGATAAGCGTGCCCGTGGCAAGGTCACACCACCGGATGTAGCTGTCATCACCCTACCCCCACCCCCCTTGCCGTCCTCATCTACAGCTACAGGATGTTCACAAACTTCGGGAGCAATTTTTTTTTTTCAATTAGGGGGCCTTATAGTCAATTTCTACTTTCCGGAATTTTCTACTATCCGGAATAGTCTAAGTCCCGACCATTCCGGATACAGGGTGCTCTACTGTAGTGCGAAGTGTATTTTGTGTAAAAAGGTATTTTCTTTGAGTAGTGTGGGTAGGCAGTCTGTGAAGAGCCATCAAGAAGGGAAATTTCACAAATAGTTGGTTACTGCGAGCAGTATTTCTGCATCTATGTAAGCATACTTAACAAAGCCTTTAAATCACCAAGAAACATAGGGATCAATTATTTCAAGTGTTTCCACGGCACCAAATTCTGAATTAGCATCCAGCACACCAGCATCCTGTCCATTGTTAACTGGATCATCATCATCATCATCATCATCATCATCATCATCATTCAGTGCTCTCAAAGAGGCATCTTCAGGTATGGTAAATAAAATACATTTTCAGCGAGACAGTAATGTCAGAAAGGCAGAAATATTGTGGGCATTACATGTTATGAAAAAAGACAGTTTTAATAGCTAAGAAGGAATAAGCAATTTGTTTGCTAAAATGTTTCCAGATAGTTCCATTGCACAAGAAATGCAGCTTAGTAGTACCAAGGCTGCATACTTAGTTACTTATGGACTTGCCCCATATTTTTTTCACAAACTTACAGATGAAATCCGATCCACAAAATACATTGTTGCGTACTTTGATGAATCCTTCAGTAGGGTATAAAAGGTACAACAAGTGGACATAGCTGTACGTATATGGGACGTCAACAAAAATCAAGTAATGACTAGGTACTGGAATTCTTCATTTTTAGGCCATTCTACAGCTAATGATCTCTTAGAAGGGTTTCAACAGGGACTAAAGGATGTGGAACTATCCAAAATTGTACAAGATCCATGGATGGGCTGAATGTCATTTGGTTGTTCCTGAAAAAATTGAAGGCAAAAACTAAGGTGTGCGAAGAAGATCCAGATACAGTCAAACCTCTATCTATCGTTTTTCAGGGGACCAACAAAAAAATTCAGTAGATGCGGACATTCAATAGATGTGGACTTCACTCTAAGAATTTTAAAAAAATATTTCAACCTCAAAATTAGTGTCAGAAATATATCAGTTACTTGTCATTAAAGTTAAATCAGTTGAAAAATAAATAAAAATGGAAGTATTTTACTTAATTTAATTTACACTTGCAAAAAAAAACATACGCACTATAAATCTACATGGAAATTAAAGTCTTTTTCAATATCCTGAAGTCTGAAATAGGTATGTTTACTCATGTCATAAAATGTAGAGCTGTATTGAAGAAGCCGATTTTGCCAATATTTAGTTGAATCGGCATTTCTGCCGACTTCAGATACGCTTGTTAATTTTCGGCCGATATTACTGAAAAACGAGAGAGACTGCCATAACCTAAAAATCCACAATTACCCTTTTCACTTTTCGTAGTAGTACTGCATTCTTTCAGATCGCATTATTTCTTCGCAGCATGTGCCAAACGTACATATAAAAATTTAACATCCTATTTTTCAATAAGTTCTTTAATTTTAATATGTCATAAATAAATACATTACCGTCACGGTAAATATACATCTCGGTTGTTACGGCAACTGTAGTGCAAATGTGGTAGCTATCGTGCTTCTGTGGTAATTATGGTATTGACAAAGAATCTTTAGTTCTTTTTATGGTAATTATCTTAGGATAACAATTGGATTTGTACTGTAGTTATGGTACATCATCCATATTTCTTCGTAAGTTGTTGTTCATTTGTCTTTTCTTCATATTTACGTGCTCCATTACTTGGCTGCAGATTTAAGGTGATTTTTACTACCGTATACTATCGTTACTGTTTTTATGACGGTTTCTTACTAAGAAATGTATATTTCTGCAAAATCTTTATGGTTAAACGATCATCTATTATAATTTATAGTGACGGGACCACCTATTTTGTATGATCAGTGCGGACAAAACGATAATTCGAACATCGGTACAAGCGGACTTTTTTAACCTTAGTTGTATGGCAATTTTGCCGGGACCGTAGAGAGTATACGATAAACACGGACAATCGATACATGCGAGTTCGATAGATAGAGGTTTGACTGTATATGAGACCTGGGATCTTGTGGTCTCCATGTTCTTCATGGTGCCTTTCAAATGGGTTTTAGAAAGACCGGGTGGAATGTTGTTCAATTTTTAAGGGCCATATATTGTGTGTTCAAAGACTCACCTGCTCGACGATCAGACTTCAGACAAGTTACAAGTTGCAGTGTTCTTCTAATCAAATTTTGTGATTGTCGGTGGTTGGAAAATGTCCCAGTGTGTGAGAGAGCAATACAAATTTTTCCTCACTTGAAAAAAATTTTTAAGACCAGTAAATTACCCGCTACATATTCTGTTGAGAAAGTGAAGGATTGTTTGAGGGATCCTTTGTTGCTAGCTAAGCTGAGTTTTTTCCTGACAATGGCTTCTTCACTTGAACCATTTTTAAAGAAGTTCTAAACATCGAAACAATGTTACCATTTGTGCATAATAAATTGGAGGACTTGCTAAGAGAGTTGCTGGGACGTTTCATTAAGATGGAAATGTTGAAAGCCAAGACAACTGCATTTCAGCTTATTAGTATTAATTTGGACGATGTAAGTCTGGGACTTCCACTCTCAAAGCTGAAAATTGGATTTGCTGCAAAGCATAAGTTAGTTGTGGTTGATGTAAAAGAACTTCAGAAACAATGGTTCCTAACAGAATGCAAAACATTTATGGTTCAGATTGCCAAGAAACTTGTTGAACGTAGCCCAATAAAATACAAAATGGTTAAATCTGCTTCTTGTTTGGACCCTAGAAAATTGTTGGACAAACAGGAAGAGTGTAGGACAAGCATGTATACATGTTTGCAAATTCTTATGTCTGCCAAGCACTTAACTGCTCTTCAATCTGATAGAGCTAGTGTTCAGTTTACCAAATTTGTTACTAATATCAATTCTGACAAATTTGCATCATTTCATGTACGCAATAACAGATTGGACACTTTTTTTGCAGATATGTTAAGTGGAGAAGAACAGTTTAAAGATCTATGGCTTGCAGTGAAAATTATATTAATTCTCTCACATGGTAATGCTTTTGTGGAATCTGGATTCTCCATCAATAAGGAGATGCTTGTTGAAAATCTCCATGGGGAATCTTTGATTGGCCTGCGACGAGTTTGGGATTGAGTTAGTAATGCTGGTGGTGAAAATTGTATTCAAGTAGATCAGGTAATGATATAATATGCTAGAGGAGCAGCTTCAAGGTACAAAGGTGCCCTGGAGCAAAAACGTCAAAATGAAGAAAAGAAGTTGGACAGATATTGTAAGGAAGAAAAAAAACGCAAGACTAGAAATTCAAGAGCTGCTAAATAAAAAACTGGAAATAGAGAAACAAAAAGAGCATTTAGAGATGAAAATTAAAAAAATTTAGAAAAATGTGTAATGGGCTTAAAGAATAACCAGTACATATTTGTAATATTTTGTGAATGTACATTGAATATGCAAGATACCTAAACATTTTTTTTCCTATGCAGCAGAAGTGGTATAACATAAGGCCTATGTATGTCTAAATGTTCACAGCAATTAAGCAGGTAATAAAATAGCTGATAATACCTTTATATTAGTAGCATAGGTATGCCTGTATATTATATAAAATTGTTCTTATTGTGATTAGTTTATTGCTTTTTTTTTTTTTTTTAATTTAGCACAGGGAAAATATATTATAGGATGGAAAACTCAGGGAAATTTACTGAAACAAGTTGGTGGAAACCCTGACGTAGTTTATAAGGGGGAATAAAAAAAAACATTTGTGAATTTTGGGACTTTTCCACTTCGTAAAACCGTATGAAACGGCAATTAAAATATTTTTTTAGTGTATGTTCCGGGAAAATAAACTATTGTAAATATATTACTTTCGGCGGGACCAAAATTAATCGGCGTATGACACGGGAAAATGTATGAAACAGGAACGTATCATCGAGGTTCTAATGTACTGTAAATTCATATTTTTGTTGATATGTGATTGTAGGTTTACCTTATATAGTTATTTTGTAAGTAAATTTGAAATGTACAACTTTGCATTCTTAAGCTTAATTCAGTATTTATTAATTTTGATTTAGTATGTAATGATCGGCATTTGGTCATCTGTATATAATTTGTAGATCGGTACCGATCCCGATGTGTTAAAATCGGCCAATTATTGTGATCAGCATCGGCCCAGCCCTACTCCTACCCAGTACCAAGGGTTGTTTAAATAACTCTTAGTGACATGTATGTTTGTGCTTTCTTTACAGTTATTGTTGATTTAACATTTTTTATTTTAGAGATAAAAACAGTATGGATTATTTAAACTACTTGGATGACATTGTAAATTAGGAAAATGATCCTGAGCCAATTAGAAGAATAGTTTGAGATAGAAGAGATCCCTTTCAGATGTATGGCGACACACTTCCGAGAACTGTTCGGTTTTAGTAAAGTCTCTATCAAATTGCTTGACATGGTAGGGCCCTATCTAGAGTTTGATACAAAAAGGAATGACGCTTTGTCGCCCAGGCCCAAATTTTCGGTACAGGAACTTACCACCAAATACTAGCAAAAGATTTGATCAATGTTCACAGAATAAATGCAGGAAGAGCTTTTTTTATGGTTGTAAATGTTAATATCTATATGAGCATTTTGTTACGAATGCCAATCACTTTAGAACAATGTATAGCTAAGAAAAGAGCATTTTATATGCTTGGTGGATTCCCTGATAAGAATTCTGTGTGCACCAGGCCCTAACAATGAACTTATTAGAAACAGAAAAGGTTGATTTTCAATAAACACTCAATGTGCGACTCAGACATGAAAATATTAAATGTGGTGATTTATTGGCCAGGCTGTACTCATGATGATAGTATGGGATAACAGCAATGTGAGAGTCAGATTTGAAGCCGGTGTACTGATCCTATTGGCACACACTAATAATAATATGACGACAGACAACTGTTATGCGGGATTGGAGTGACCCAAACGTAAACAAACACCTCGTTTGTTTACAAACACAGGACTGACTGAATGGTAGATGATAGTTGTCAATACACGAGTGCCTAACATTACTTAGCCCTGTTTGCCATAACTTTAAAATATTATCAAGGAGACTTACCTGTAATACAAATAAACAATATATGATTTTCAAAGAAATTTTAATAATATTGATGAATTTGAGGCAAAACAATAACATAACATTGGACTTATATTTGACAATGGCTAAAGTTCTCTGAGGCACAATGTGACTAGCAAAAATAAGAATGTTATTGAAACTGCAGGACATTACGAAGGGCACCAGACTCGACAAAAGTCCAATTCACGTTCAGTCTCTATTGTTGGTATCCTACACAACACGTAGATGCCGTCTACACATTAAATAAGGGTGGGGTTTGCACCGGGCTAAAACTCTGTCGGTAGGCTATTTCTACCCCCAGGACCTCTGGGGGGACCGCGGACAGTTACTATTAGGAGGCACAGTCTCTGCGATAACGTCTCGTAACAGGAATCACCGTGTAAGATGAGGGAAGTTTGCAGTTCAACAATGCGCTGGCGCCGACCCAAGGCGACCGCGCCTTACCTTGCGAATGCTGCGCTGGCTCCACAGCCTCCAGACTGCGTGAAGGCTGTCGCAGGAAGTGCGTTGAGATGCACCAGTAGGCACCACACACTTTTAGTCACCAGAGCACTCACACAGGCGAAGTTCCGGCGCGCGCGAAGTCGTTTCCCGGACCGCGGACGCGTTGATGAATTCGATAATTACCGTCCCAAATGTTGATAATACCGAACGTTCAACTTCAAATTGCGATTCCATAGCCCGGAATCGCGGGTAGCGTTAATTTCTTAAGCGAAGCGATACGTGCTCCGACTCAGTGCAGCGGACCGACTCCCCGAGAAATCGCCAGAAGGCTCTTTTATACCTCCGCCGAGCGTCCCCAGCGGCCTCTCCTATTGGCTCGTTTTTAAGTTCAGCAGATTGCCGCTAATTCTCCTGGCGCTGGCGCGCATGCGCCGTCACAATAGCACTTCAAAAGTCGAATATTTACCAATGCCGCGGACCATTGTTGACTAGGTCCCTTCAAACACAGTTTATATTTAATTAAATAAGCTATATTGACAATATATATTTATATGTGGGCCGTATATCGGTACACCGGAGACTATGCGTTTCAACCATGCTTATATTTCCACCAGAAACTTGGTGGAATGAACCTTCAATGTCTTAAAGAAAGGATTCCAAACACTCAGCAAAGAGATGAGGTTTTATCCAACTAAATGTGGAAATGTTATAGTTTCATCTACCATTCTCCATAATTTTAGATTAGAAGTAGATGTGTTTCAAGCTGATGAAGTGTATGTTGAGAATGAACCGTACATGAAGCATTAGCAGATGTTGCTGGAGATCAATTGAGGAGAGCTATAATGACTTATTTATTATTTTATATTAATTATATATATAATACTTGTTGAATACAATTAATTAACTCACAATTAAATAATAGACAAAAATTGGCATATTAAAATGATAGAAATGTATTGAATATAGACAATATATAGTATATATATAGTATATACTTATATATCTATATTTTTTTACTTAAATTATGTAGATTATATATGTTAAGAACTTGCTCCCCAGAACTATCAACAATTGTTTACTCAACAGTTTGATTGGAGGTAGTCACGTCATAATGTTCACGAAGTACATATATTCATCTTTAAGATGTGTTCCTTTTCTGCCATTTCTCTTTGTCCTTCAATCAACAACTTAAATTTAATGCATGGAATTCATCAGCATTGTCTGATACAGTGGAATTTGTTGTTTCGTTTTTCCTCTGCTTCATTTTAGCCATGATGACACTACACCTATTAAAAACAAAAATACAATATTCATTGTTAAGTGCTTAGTTATAAAATTTACTGTTATCAAATATTGAGGGGTTTTTTCTAGCGGTGTCAGTGTCCTGTGGGCTAACTTACTGAGCTATGAAATCAATGTTTTTACAGTTTCTTAAATTTCCTTCAATTGATATGCTTGGTTCATCAGATTTTCCGACCGTACATTCATTGCTGTCATCAAATGGATCTTCATTGTCGTCGTTTCCCACATTGGAAAGGCTTTCAAATACTTGTGGGTTTAAATCTGCTGCTATTTTTGTATTTTCATCTAGGTCAGGCTCTTTCTTTCCTCTGCCAGTGTTGTCAATGCTCGTCTCTGCTTAGAAAGAGATTTCTTAGCTTTTGCTTTCAAATCCTTCCACAGGATTTTTAACTGGTTATAGATTTATGTCCAGAAGCCTTAGCATTCTATTCTGCCACAATATTATCCCAAGCTAGCCTCTTCTTTATAGCATTATCATCATGTTATTTACATTCCAATATATTGACGTGTCTTCATTAATTCCAAAAATCTTGCTTCATCACTCTTAGAAATGTGCTTTCCCTTTTTAATTTCCTCATCCATAATGCCTCTGCACACTTAAATTTAAACACTTTGTAATACCACTACTGCATGAGTATAATACTTTTTAGTTGTAACTGAAGTAGTTCCATTTCTAAAGTGTTAAATTTATTTGAGTATCTGCTCATCACCCTTAAAAGTAACGGTGCGATTATTATACATTAAAACAATGTTTTTACTTTTAAAATTTATTTTCTTGTTTAAACTTTTCCGATGGTTTTGCCATTAAATGCAGTGCTGTTTTGATGTCAACTGGAGGAAATACTTTTACATAAAGAGGTAAAGGAATGAGTTAATACTATAGCAGAAATGACATTGCATATAAAAAATTCTCTTAATTGCAGGTATCTGTTTATCGCGTTTATGTTAAAATGAAGTTTTACTGTAAAATATGTTCTTTGTTATTTTATTGAATACTTTAAGTTATGCACTATTATAAATATCTGAACTATAATTTACTTTACACACCTGCTGTAACAACCAGAGTTTCTAAATTACAATTTTCATAAAATGTTAATATATGGTGAATTTGTCACATGTAAACAAATAAGATGCTTGTTTTCTTAGTTAAATGAGAATAGTTATTCATGTGATGAAAATTATTACCGTTTGATATTAATGATACAAACAAATGGCTGTATTAAAATACTGATTCAACTTTCGAGGTGTATTCATTTTGTATTTTTTATTTTTGTAAGTCATAAATAATTCAGTTTTATTTCTGTTTGCAGTTTCCTCGTAACCAGCAGTGGCTGTTGGTTTCTTAAGGTATGTAAAAAAAATTATTATTTTTTTATTTTTATCCTAAAACAGTTAAAAGAAAGTTCCAAATATGGTCTCTACCAAAGTTCTATTTAACATAAAATGGTCCATTCTGTTTAACATTTTGGTTTTCTGGAACATTATATATATATATATATATATATATATATATATATATATATATATATATATATATATATATATATATATCCTATGGGTAGGAACTCCAGAAAATTGTAAACAAAATTTGTTTATAAGTGGTGTTACAATAAAACAAAAATTGTGGCAAAAAAAAACAGTACTAAAATATGAAAGGGGTGCCAAAGATCTGTTTAAAAAATTTACTATATAGTTCCTGTGATTATAAACTTCTCCCCTCACAAATTCTTAAAAATGGTAAATATTTGGTAATTCTGAAGAAAAGGCCTTTTTTCTATAAAAAGAAAAGTTTAATTCAAGTTGATTCTATTCCATTTGATCCTATTCATTGACTGGGAGGGTGTGTTGATACTTATATTTGTTATTGCTTTAATGTGAGGTTAGTTTAGATAAATTAAAAGTACAATGAAATTCTATGAATAGTGTAAGGTTGCCCCATTAAAAATACTGTGGAATTGTAAGAACATTTTGTTAGGTTAGCTACATTTAAAAGTATTATTAAGTAATAAGATGTTTGGTTATCTTATGTTAGACAGTTAATTTTTAAATTAGTAATTCATCATGGTGGTTAAGTTTTTTTTAATTATTTAAGTGCTGGATGAATCCAAATAGATGCAGATGGTTTTATTGGCGCTGGCCAGGTAGCCGCCCGACAGGCAGCAGAGGTAGTTTAGCGGCACAGTAAATGACGCTTTACACACAGTGCTCAGCTCTATTAAACAATTTTTATTTACTCATGCTGTATTTATTAGAAACCAACACAGGCTAGTTATTTAAGGACAGTCAACCACAACAGTGCAGTGTTAATTTTTTTTAAACCAAAATTTCTCATTGGTTGCGGTACATGTTATTAAAAGTAAAAGTGAAATAAAATTTGTTACCCATGTGCGGATAAATGCGGTACCTGCAAGTTTTTTTGTTACCTAAACACCCTATGAATATTTGTTTCACATTTTGGTGTGCTTGCATACACTTTATATTTTCCTTATAACTTGACAATGTTAGGCATGTTTCGCAAAACAGAATTTTTTATTTAAGTTGTTCTTTGGATTAACAATAATCTCTTTTCTGTGATTATGTCAAAAAAAGTGTCATCTGCATCTCAGGTTCCAAAACAAGGAATAAACATCTCTAATAGTAATTACAACCGCAAAGTTTTACTCCAATAACTTTGTAGCAGCATGCTAAGAGAGGTTTTGGTGAACAACATGTGGTTCCGAAGGCTATAGAAAAATGTGTTTCTGAAATTTATTTCTGATGTAGAATAAAAATAAATTAGTAATGTTTTGTTGGAGGGGACATCCAAAAGTTGGGGTCAGCCTATTTTTGAGTTTATATGGTATATTTAATGTAGCTAACCTAACCAAGACCATTTTCATTATATCACAGTATTTGTAATAAAGTAACGACCCTGTATGTTGCAGTCATCTATTTATTGGTATGCCTGTTCTTAGCACTGTAAAAAAATTTTTGTTAAAAGGTCAAGAATTGGAAGGAAAAAAGCAGGAAATTCTTTTGAAGCATGTTGCACTACCTATCTCCTAGAGAGAGTGTGCTGCAGTGGATAGCTTTTTTTTATTATTATTTTTTTTTATTATAACATTCCTTCCATAGATAAAGGTTATGTAGCTCCGGCATGTCTGCGCATCCTACCTGCCAATGTAGAAAATGTCCGGCTATAAATGTAAGATGTACAGGGTGGCCACCCGACCATAAAAATCTGGAAATATTGAATTACCTGTGAATATTTTGGTGCCTGGAAATTCGGAAGATGGTCATAGGAAAACATCTGTTAGCATGTTAAAAAGAGCTTAGTTGAGATACTGCATGCCATGCTTACAAACAGCATCTTTTATAATTTTGAATGCTGTTTACAGCTTAGTTAAACTAATTGCCATGCCTACAGACTGCATTTCTTATATTTTTGTGAGCTCTGGTTACTGGCGAACATTTGCGGCAGATGTTATGTGACGGGGGTTGCCATGGAATGTCTCAATTACAGTAAAACTTGTTTATGATGTATCCGCATGTTTAATTTCCCATCCAATGTGGTCAAATGTTTTAGTCCCGCCATTTTCACCATAAAATTTACGTTACTTATCTTTTCCCATTTGAAAGATTGTCCATGAACTTCTTATAGCCTGCACTCTATAGTGGTTAGTGTGTATTGTTATGATAGATGTAGGTACAACATGTTAGTTATGGTCAATTTTTGTTTTTCTGTTTTTGGTGCATGACTAATTTAAATTTTTTGGCATGCTTTTGTATGTTCTTCTTTTTAATTAAACTTATTTTCTATGCGACATGTTTTGTCATAAAAAAAACTTACATCAGAAATGCTCTTCTAACATAAAAGTTGCACCCCTATTTTTAAAACTTGAATCTCTTATAAAATGTGTAGTGAATAAGTGATAAAACTCTGTACAACATTATGCACCAGTCCTTCACTTAGCAGATCTTCATTTAGCACTATGTTAATTTTACTGCCCCCATCTTGAATAGTACGTCTCTAAATTTCAGTTAGCATGGAATTACCACAGGCCAAAAAAAAAAGTTGGGCTTGACGTCACTAGTAGTCCAAGATCTGACTGCGAATTTAGGGAATATTTTAGGCAACTTGAAATTGTTTTAATATTTTTTTATTTTATTTTTTTATTTATATATATATATAATCCAGAAATGGGTTGACAGTATAACCTGACCCCTCCAAGTATATTTAATTAATAGTGAAAATGCTTTTCTATCTCCAGACGAATTTAGTGGTTTGTAATAACTCCCTGATGTGAATAAAGATTTTAAATGCTTGCGACAAGAAAGTTTTATGTGTAACCATAGGTGTGAGAGAGAGTTTATCGAGACCTGCCAGCAGCTGCCGGGGCCATGGCTCTTCGGGCTGTGATTGGTCGCTGAAAGACCAGGTGACTGGAGTTTAACATTTAGCTCGCACTCTGCAGATGCAAAAAATATTTAAGCAAGAATATAATGCTGAAAAATATAACTGATGCACATCTACAGTGATATTGAGAATGTTATGTTATGTTTCTATAAATATTTGTGCGACCTTAATTATTTTTAAAACAATGCAGTTCACGTTTTTACATATTTTGTAGATAATTTAATTATTAACTACTGACCTTATTGTCAATCTTCTCCCCCCCTTCATTTTCAAATTAGAAGCACCCTTGTTTGACACTTTTCCCATTCAAACATCAAATCAGATTCCATTTTCTTTGCTAAGCACTAAATGATTTGATAAATTTATTAATAGGTCTTTTACGATACGTGAGGTTTTAATCAAAACTTTTTCTACATGCAACTTCTTGTAAGTTTGTTTAAAAAATGTAAACCAAGGTGCATAAGTATTAATGTTAAAACATTCCCTTAAAATACAAGTTAATTCAAATTTGTTTCCCATTTGGTTACGAATTCAATACGAAACAAGAACAACGTGGATACTTGTCTACAACTTGTTTTCTGCCAAGTACAGTAAGTCCTCTATTTACGTCGTACCGATTTACGTCGTTTCGGATTAACGTCGCTAATGTTTGAGTACTCGTGTTTCAATTTAAGTTGTCGCCGATTCACAATAACGTCGTTTACAATGACCGTAAATCTTTATTTTAACCAAAACACCGTATATAATTCGTTTATAATTCTTTGTTTCCTTCGGTAGTTAATTTATGCTATGTAGCATAAGCTACACGTTCACCGCCTTATCATACATCATGAGGGACGCTTCCTGCTCTTACGTACAGTATGTACTATATATCTGTTTTTATATTTCAATCAATAAAGGTAATAAAGCAGCTGGTTAAATAACCATTCTATAAAGCTAAGAAGTACTAGTTGGACTTGTTTCCCACGCTGTCGGTTGTCATTTGCTGATAAAATTGCCCGTGTTCACATCTGTATGCCAGCGCTTCCGGCCAGCCGGTGGCATGAAACATGGCTCATTTTGCGTCGTTTCTATTTACGTCGCGGTTTTCAGGAACGTAACCCCGACGTAAACCGAGGACTTACTGTATGCTTCTGTAATGCAGTGAGATCTAACAAGGTTAATGGCAAGTGCATAGTTTGTGATTCCACTCTCCTCTTGCTGCACGTGTTTATGTGCTGATTACCGATCTCTGGAGTTGTTTCTGTTTGAAACGTCCACATGCAAGTGAAGATGGGAAGTGCATGCTGAATGTGTTGCGTACTTGTTGCAGGAGCCGAGGTTGTCTGTAGTGGTTGCGTGCGCCTGCGGCATGAGTCGGCCTAGACCTGCTCCTCACAGACAATGGCACCGTTCTGGATGCCAGTCGCCTTGTGAAATGCTGGCATGCAGTTCGATCTCATTCCTGTGAGCTGCAGCACCCACCCGCATGGCATGCCCCCACCCACCTGGCTGTCGCTCGCTTCCCGCCCTCGCCCCTTGTAGATTTGTGCTATTGATCAAATCACAACATGTAATTTCAGGACTGTGCTTTTTTTTGCTTTTGTAACAGACCCATTTTAACATCAGTAACCTTGTTTTGTCTTAATTGTACTTAATTGTAATAGATAAAATTGGCATGTTTTTAAAATACTAAGCTTCGGGGGTTTTATTATAATTCTGAGAACTTACTTTTTAGGAATGATCAGATCACCTGCATGCATGTTTTTGTATTTAACATCATGTACATGCATGTCTTGCAAGTTGTTACTAAAAAATTCATAACTTTTAATGTTTGTGTTTGTCACTTTATTTGTGATCAAGGTTTTAGGTTTTGTGAAAAAAAATTTACCTAAGAAATGTTAAATTTAATAATAAAGAAAACTTATATTTAAAATGCTGTTTACTTAAGTCTTCCCGTTTAATAACTTAAAGGAATTAGGAAGGAAAAAAAACCTTACACTGAAAGATGACACATTCATACAGCTCTAAGCATTATGTTGCAACAGTAGTGTTATTGTACATACTATCTAAATCATTATATACCCATGTTAAACTTTCTTTACCAACTGTCACTAGTGACTAAAAATTGTTCTGGTTTTATTGGAAATTTGAAGAAAAAAAATTTCATTGTAGTGTTGTAACTAAAATAATACTGAAAAATTTTTTATAAGTTAATGAAAATACATAAAAAAATCTTTGTTGCTTCAAGTTTTAGTATTATGCATGATCTGACATTAAGTCTTAAAATGCTTATTACTAGATATGGCAAAATTATACACTTAAACTATTAATATTCATAGACTGATCATATATGTAGATACTTAATCCAATTTCCATTACTGGAAACTGGCATAGTTATAATGTTGTGTTTTTTTTTTATTTTTGTTTATTTATTTATATAACCTATAATTAAATACAGGCCTCTCGTGTACACCTTCATTTATTCCTTGACAAGTAGCAAACTTGTCGTGAATGGCTGACAAGAGTATTAGCAGGTACAGTAAAACCCTGTTACGGCCCTGAAAGCACAAGAGAAGTTTTACACGTTGAATATGTATAGGTGCATTGTGACTATGAGCAGGATAGCGGGTTGTTTTGATTGAGGCATGCTATATAGTTACAACATACATCTTATAAATTAAAATTGTAATGAAAATTTTCATTTTCTTATTATAGATATAGTTGCATTATACATTGTGCTGTGTTAATGCTTTGTTTGGTCTTCTAGGTGATCGTGGGTGCTTTTCTTGGGAATATTTCCTGTTGGAAAGATGTTTGCTTTTTAAATGAATTTATTTGTCAATTTTGTGCCAAACTACTGTGTGCAGTCTTAGTGTGAAAATAGCATCTTTTATGTATGCATTGGCTGGATGTTGGGGGGGGGGGGGGTGTTTATCATAAATTGTACATAATGTTTATTGCCAGTACATGTAAACCCCCCCCCCCCCTCACCCCCCACCCACCTTACTTCATGCGAGGGGTTGTAACAACAGGTATACAAGGGCTTTCACACTATCTAGTGCGATATAAGAGTATATTTCACTGGCTGCCTTGTACAAATCCAGTCTAAACAGTGACAAAATTATTCTTAGCAGATTTGATATTGTGCTCAAATTTATAGGTTCATAAACTTATGCTCTGTATTGTAAACTGTTGTAGCAGGCAACCATTGCAATTTTTGTCAGACATGTCTTGTACATTTTGTATTTATTTGTTTTTCTTTTTTGTTTCAGACATTTGTTTTGCATTGTTTAGTCCAATTAAAGAGTTACAATACATTTATGTTTCAGTTTTTTTAATCAATGCGCATTATGTTTCCTTTAACTCTTAGTGTTTAGGGGGCCTCCCTAGTAGCATCAGAAGTTAGCGGAACGCTGTGTTTTTTAAATGATGATTGGACTTTATTAATCGACACTACGAATCTGAAAATTTTTCACCCATGAGGAGATACTACACGAATTGTATGTATACGTTTACATTTTTGTTTTTTTTCTATCAAAATATGAAATAAAAAATCACCAACTTGTCCAACTCTGGGGCCATTTTATACTGCTTAGGAGAATGACAGAAAAAAAGTACAAGTCTAGGCAAAAAGATGATTTTTTTCTGAAGAAATTCATGTATTTAAAACATATAGTCATCGCTTTAAATTCAGAGATTTCTTTTCTGCAATTTCTGCAAATCCTGAAAGTTTTCCACCGTCTCGTGCTGCCTCTCGGCGAAGCCAGCTCGCAGCCCACAGCTCAGGTAGCGTAGTGGGAGAACCCTGCCCAGAGGGGAGGCAGGCTACCTGTGCGTGCGTGCGTGCGTGCGTGCGTGCTTGAGAGGGAGACAACCCACGACCGGCAACGGTAAAAGATAATCCCGTGACCGAAAGAAATTCTCAGAATTGCTTTTAGTATGCCTCACCACAGTGCCATGTGCTCGACTTACTCTGTGACTGTATTCGTGTATCTCTAAATCATTGCTTTTGTTTAAACTACAAATATCCTAAAGGTTACAATACAAGATCATGTATTACGAAATAAAGTATTGAAACTGATCTATCAACACATTGAAAGTTGTCGTACAAACTATTTATTGGTGGCTTTACAGTCTCGCTAGCTAATACGACAAAATTTATATTTAACTTTTAACAATAAAATACATTTCATTGTTTTTCCTTCTATTTTTAATAAAAATTCAAAAAACAATTATTATACTACCCAATACAGACCTGCCAACTCTCACGATTTTGGTGTGAGGCTCACAATTTTAAGGTCCATCTCACGCCCTCACGCCAAAATAGTGTTTCCTCGCGATTTTTCGGGGCCCCAAGATTTTGTTTGTAAAAGTTACAAAACAAGTTTTACGAAAGTTTACAGTAACGAGTTTCCATCAATACTCGAGTCACGTAAAGGAAGCAATTTTGTGTTTTGTAGCGTGTGCCGTGCTGATTTTTCTATCTCGCATAGTGGAAGAGGAGACATAGTGAAACATGTCGCTACAAAAAACACAACTAACACGTGAAGTGTATTGCTTCCAATAAAAAAATTAATTTGGCTGTGAACTGTGATAAATAGTGTTACACGAGCAGAATGTGATTTTACATCATTTTTTAGTTGCAGCCCTGCATGATCACTACACGACAGCGCTAAATTATGTTCAACTAAATTAAATCTGCAACCTATAATTTGTTTAAATAAATTTTGAAGTAGAGACCATGTAACATATGTACAGGTATGTCACTTAAATTTAAAGATTCTCATTTGTTGTTTTTTATATCTAACCTGTATTTATGGGCCTGAAAAGTTTTATCGAGGACCTCATGATTTTTTAAATTTGAATGTTGGCAGGTCTGCCAATAATTTTTAAAATTATTTTAGTTTTCCAAAATGATTTTGCACATCTTACAATGCCGGGGAAAAATTTTATACTGGTACTAACCAAATGGTTAACTATTTACAAAAGTTGTGATACTTAAAAATGTAGGTTTATATAAAATGTATCTTAAATTAAAAGAAAAATCGAATTTTAAAACAAACTATGTGTTTTTTCTATGCTTTTTGGTTAGATATCTGATGGTCTGCACGGTTTTAAAAATGTTCATGAAATGATAAATAAAAAATAAAAACTAGGGAAGTTCTATCTACACTAATATTATAAAGAGGAAAGATTTGTATATTTGTGTGTATGTTTGTAATGAATACTCAAAAACTACTTTGCCGATTTCAAAAACATTTTCACCATTAGAAAGCTACATCCACCCTGAGTAACATAGGCTATATTTATTGCTAGAAAAGATACATATCAATAACTACAAAAAAATTTGCGATACTATATGTCCAACTATTATCGTTGTCACAATAACCTCTTTTTAAATTTTAAAATTTTATAGACCATGTTATTCATTCTTATGTTTAAAACGCTTTAATTGTTTTGCCATGGTCGCGACACGCGCTATGATTATCTATGGATGATAGGTTTGTTTACGTTTGACGTGGCACGAGGCTCTTTCCTCTTTATAATCTACACTACTAGCGGCCTGTCCAGGGCTTCGCATGTGTGGACATGATTTTTTTTATATTTTGTTTCATTTCTATATTTTTAAACACAGTATCACAATGCATACTTAAAATACGAATTTGTTAATCGTATTTTTATTAAAGTAACTTATTTAATCTTAAGGAAGACATTAATTAGTATTATTTATTTACATTTTTACAACATTTTACATTTTTATCTGATCCTACCTAATTAAATTTCCTAAGTTTTTTATTAATATTTATTGTTGGTTTTTTTTATTTTTGTTGTTGTTTTAGGTGTGTGTATTTATTTTAGAGAGTTTTTCCAAGTCATTGTAATTTTTACATTTCTGTATTTACATTTTTATTTTAAAGCTTTATTTAATTCTATTGGTTCTTACTTTTATTTTACAAAACTTTTACCTTGAAGCTTCACTGTACACTATATTGGCAGTGGTATTTGTAGGTGATAACAAAACATATTGATTTTCAGGAGATCATACTTTAGAAAGGACAACATAAAATTGCCCATGAGAGAAGCACTCTTTTCTTAGGTCAATGCCAACAATCTAAAAAGTTTGTCCCTGTAATTTATTTATCGTAAGAGCAAGCGATGTCTTCACAGGAAACTGTAACCTTTTAAAGGATATAGGCAAATCTGTCGGAATCATTGGGATTCGCGGAATGTGAGCGAGCTGTCCGGCTGCGGGCCCAGTGATGATTGTTGCTACAATCACATTGTCTCATAATTCCTTTATCAAAAGTCTTGTGCCATTACACATACTGGGAGAGCTTAAATTTATCAATAGCATAATGGGAATACCTTCTTTTAATTTTATTTCGTGGGGTGGCAAGCCAGCAGAATTAAGGGGATTAAAAATTTTTGTGGGTAGTGCACTGTATCTCCGTTGTTGCATACGGTGTTAATATATTTGTAACATTTAAAATCGCCCGGTACTTTTTCCATAATCATTCTATTTATTTCATTTACTGGGTCGTTTCTCTGTGACACTATCGTCCTCGAACAGAGCCGATTGAAATTTCTTTCTGTGAGATTATAACGGTTTGTTATATACAAAATAAACATGTTGCGTCAATTTTAGTTGTTTTATTTTTTCAAATTAGAATGCATAGACGAATCCAAACACTTTCACTGTTTCATTCACTCGTTCCACATACATCTGCCCGTCGAAAAATGCTCACAGTTTGCACGATGTGAATTAACGAAAATAACGTCCTTCAGTAATCTTTCACTGCAAATACACGAAGATGGTGCGACCTCGAACAGGGCCGCACCCAGCGAAAACGAATTTCGCTACGAGCCGAACGCCGACGAAGGTGGCCGCAATTTCTAATTTAGTACTGTTAGAAAGAAAATAAAACAAATTAGGTTGACTTAATACTTGGCCTGGCTGTGACCACCAACATTAAATTATCCATTCAAATTACATCATAATTTGGCGAGAAGCCACCGAACGCGACCTACTGGGGCAGCAATCGACAGACGACTGGTGAAGTCCTGCCACACTCTCCTCCACGCAGGGAGTAGACGTCACATGACCTCACCGACCAATCACATGCACGCTTCATTCACGCTTACAGATACAAGCCAATCAGAGAACAAATTAAAATACATGAAAAACCCTGTACACACAGAACTCGGGGCTTCCCTTGATCTATCTCTTTTCAATTTCACATCGAAATCGGGGACTCCCATTCTCGTTCTCTCTCCCACACCGTGAGACAGCAGTTATCACTCTGTGCCCATGCAGTGGGGGAATTACCGTCTTTATCTCGGTTGGCGAGGAAGCACTGTTTCTTTCTCAATTACACTTACAGGCCTCTCATGCCTCTCTTTCTAACCATCACACCAGCCCAGACACAGTCCTGTGATCTATAATTATATTGCAACACGTTAATTAAAATTAAGAACAATAATCATAATACGAATTTACTTTACAAAATTAAACTTATTGCGAAAAACCTGAAAAAGTAGGCCTAAACAGGTAAAATTCTAGTACAACGGCTCATTTGTGAATAATTCCATAAAAAAATAGTACTGATTGAAAACGTCTCTTAAAATACAAGGTACATTCTTAAAACATTCAGCAAGTGAAAAATATCAACTCTAACATACATAAAAACGGTAAAATATCATTAGAAAGATTTTTTAAGAAATATTTACATTCATGAAAATAGTTAAAAAGAAAAATATTGAGCTAGTAGGGCAGGGTTCTGCAACATTACAAGATTTTTGATGTCAGGATAGATTTTGTCTATCAGAATTTCTAGACTGTTAACAGTTTGAGCTAATTCAATGTCCAGCAATACTTGGGGGCTATGTATTATGTTGAAAAAATGTAAATAAAAAAATACTAAGTAATATGTCACCCTTAAGATGAAATAAGTTACTTTAATAAAAAAAAATATGAACAAATTCGGATTGTAAATATACATAGATAATGTGATACTGTGATTAAAAAAAAATTATAAATGAAACAACAAAGTATAATTAAAAGGTAAAAAAAATTAAAAAAATCATGTTCACCCGTGCGAAGCCGGGACGAGCCGCTAGTATTAAATAAGCTAGTCAGAAGTACATATATAAATGTTCCTCCTGGCGCAGGAGTCACGAGGAGGATTGAAGATGGGGTCAGTGACCGATCGCTCACATATGTAGTTATGGATGGTACGTTATTAATTAATTAATTACAAATTCAAAAACCATTTTGAAGTTAAAAAGTATAAATAGTGGCAATGTTTAATAAAGATGACGTAAATTTTCAGATAAACTTGTTTCTACAGCTCGATTAATTAATAAGGGCAGGAAAGAAATTTTTTACAGCAATTACAGCAAAACCCTTATTTTCACTTTTCATGAGGACAAAGTAAAAAAGTGTAATAAGCGGGAAAGTGTAAATAAAGGGAAAAGTAAGCAATACGTTAAAGTTAATTAAAATATAGTCGCATCCTGCAGCGTTAATACAAATACGGGCTACATTACACATACGCATTGCACCACAGTAAAAAAATTTTTAAAAAATGGGCCGCAAATTGGAAATTTACCTTTAATAGCGCGCAGTGCGCGGAGAAAGGTCATTGTACTCAATCAGCTGTTATGATGCGGCGTAGCTGCCGGCTGGCTCTCTCTGTTCTGAGCTGCGCATGCGCAGTATAACTCACTCTATGCTCCGCCCAGGCTCGTGACCCTCGATCAGCAGCCAGCCACTGGATGCGAGCTTAGCGGAAAAAATATATAAGTTCCACCTCCCGTGTACCAGTTTTGTCCAGTTCTAATACCAGTTTATTGGTATACGCACCAGTTTTCTCGCTGCCGTGACATGTTCAAGTTTACGTTCATCTTGATGTCTTGATACCAATAATTAACTATTTACGATCCCCAGAAATAAAAGGTTAGTTTAAAAAATATGCGTCAACTGTACAATATTTCCAAAATTATAAAATACGTATAAACAGTTACCAAGACTTCGCTCATTTTATCTTGTGAAATTTATGTCTCGTGCCAGTATTTCGGCTAAGTTGTGACATAAATATAGTATCACAACTTACAAGCAGCCTCGTAAAGTCGTAATATTCCCGACATTCCCGGTACGTTTATACATTCGTGAGTTTACATTTTTCCCTAGTACACTTTAGATTGTCTCCTGCTATAATTACTCTGACATTCACACGCCTAGGTTTAAATTATATGTTTAGAAATAAAAGCAAATTTTCATGTTATAAAATATGTATATTTTGTGATTTAAAATGTTCATTGCCGACTATAAACGTTAGTTTTTCACAATGTTTTAGGCCCACTATGGTTGTTACGTGACGTAAATAGCGGGATGGATTTGATTTTTGAGACGTAATTTGCGTGAAAGTATTGTATTGGACTAAATGGGAAATAAACGGGAACTGATGAATGTAGTGCAAATAATGGGAAAACGTAAATAACGGTAACGTAAATAAGGGGTTTCGCTGTATACAAAATTATATAAATTTTAATAACCACAATTAATTTATCCAAAAACCAAAATTAAGTAAATATTGCCCATACATTACAACATCCACGAAAGAACCTTGAAAATTATTTTTGTTAGATGCATTATTTTGCATTCAAGTTCTTTATTTTTTAATACTTCACCTACTTATAATTGTTACATATTTGGCACATGGTCCGTCACACCCAATTCAAGGGCCTGAATAAGTAGAACGCGTTTCTGATCAAATTTTACGCCTGTTACTTTACCTGCAACCTGGAGCGGTGTGAAATAAATTATTGTACACTTGTGATGTTGGCAATTAACTTAAATATTTATGAGTTAAAACAAAACATTACTATAATGGATAATCAAAAAAATTGTAAAATTTTGAAAGCTTGTTCTGTTTTTATATAGTACACAAAGCAGTTAAACCATAAATTATTTGTTGTTGAAAAAGAAATAATCCTTAATCTTTCATGCTTTTTTCTTTGATTTTTATTTCCAGATATTTCCGTTGTAGTAATATATATATATATATATATATATATATATATATATATATATATATAAACAATATATCAATCTAGGGAAAAAAAATAAGTTAGCCTTATTCCAAATATGTTATGATAGACGTTGGTTAACTAAGAATATAAATTCGCTTTACAACCATAGCTTGTACACAAGTCGTAAAAAAAACATGGTTTCTACTTACAGGCCGTATTGAACGTAGTAGGTTTATGACAAATGCAACAGCAATAAACATATGGCTGATTCTGCTTCCATGTACACTTTTTTTTAAGTTATCACTTTTAAAGCAGGTAAAGTGTACCTATCAATTAGCTTAGCATTACCCAAAGTGAAAGTCGTGCTCCAAAAAATGTTTGAACTATGTAATATATCACTGTTGCGTTACAGACCTGCAACTTTTTTCAGTGCGCGATGTCACTCTTATGTAAAAACATGTCCTGTTTAGCGCAAACGTGTCCAAATGAATCCACATCGAGCTGCCAAAGAATACCTATCGATGTCGGCAACATACATAAGTATACAAACCATCGTTTACAAGTGTGTTCATACGTAAGTATAAAACTGGAGGTGGGCCATGATGCAGTTGGTTCTTCGCGTACAGTCCACTGACGGGATAAGAAGCGTCTAAGATCTTATATGGCTATTCTGTAAACTTGTATAGCTTTGGCTTGAAAAGTATTTCTCCGGCCGGCTTTCTTATAAGACTTATTTCAGCTCCTCGTGCGACCAGTGTTTATAATTTGTCCGCGGCCTTATCTTTGGGTGAAAGTTATTTGGAAGGGAAGTTGTATCGGTAATGTTATTGTTCTTCATGTATTACATAACAATTCGACTTAGATACGCACATGTGTTTTTAAAATATATGTTTAATAACTTGCAAAATAAAGTTTGTGTGGAATTTCATGTATTGAATTTTTTTTACATTATGTACGAACATAATAATCACAAAATTTCATGAGAAATTTACACTTTTTACAAAGCAATCTCTAATTTTTTCCACACCTCATGGTTAACCTATTTTATTTCATGTTTCAGTTGATTTAAACTGTTTGGAATAATAATGTGATGGACAATGAAGAATATTAGTTTCAGTAAATTTTATGAGAGGATTTACTTATTACATAAAATATACCTCAATTTTTATCTCAAAGGAAAAAGTTACATATCATTAAAAGATAAATATTTGCTTCCCATTAATATAGTTTATGAACATAACTAACTTATTGTGATAATACCTACATTAGTTAAATTGTGTTTTTGTAATGCTCTCCTATTGCAGTAAAATTTTTGGGCAAATTGAATAGCATATAGTCGATCTTTTAACATAAGCTTTTGGAATACACACGTGATTTTAACAATTAAATATTTCTTCGCATGAAAAAATTAACAAAAAAAATATTTCAGTAAATTTATACTCAAGGACTAAAAATTTTTATTTTAAATAATATTATGTATGTATACTTTACTGAATAAAGTATATTCAAGAAAAATTCTTTTTTTATTTTGTTCTTGAAAGAAATGTTATTTTATGCTTCAATTTCTTTTAGTGTCGTACACAGATTTAAAATGAAATGCAGAGCTCCTTAGTTTTATGTATATTGACATTTGCTCATGTGTAGAGTAGTTATTAAAAGCATAAAAAACATATATGACGAATTGTGTATTATTTCCATTAGGCGTGACCATGAAAATAGATAAGATTTTATCATTATGTGAAACCTACATTTGAAATGTTATGAAAGCATGTGAACTCTTAAAGCGCTATTTATCTATTTAACAAGTAGGTAGTTTCTTTGGTTTTAGAAGGGTATTTTAAACGAACAACTAAATTAATTCAAAAATTTGAACTACTGCAAGCAAAAAATACTTTATTCAATTTTTATTTTAAAATTAGCCATTGTATTCTACCTTGCTTACACACTATTCTGAAAGAAAAATTTTTTTTTTTGACAGATGAATACCGTAAATTAATACACAAAACATACATGTTTTCGTATGATACAATAACAGCTAGTGACAGTGACGAAACCAAAATTATTTTGATAGTTTGTATAGAAAATCTCAAAGAGTAGTGGTGGTATATTTAGGGATTGCGTTGAAGATGTGTACTTTTTCACAATAAAAAGGAGTTATCGTCAATTATCAAAGCAGCCATATTTCATATCTTCTTTGACAGCCTAAATCCAGCACCAAATGACGTACTTGGCTAGAAATTAATTCCAGCTTAATGCGTAGATTCCGGGAGGAGGGGAGAATCTCAGGGTGGCCCGAACCTCCCTGAAATAAAAGCCCGTCTGAGGGGGCCCGCTTGCATTTGCAAAATCTTCACGTTATCGCGTGGGCTTCGTGGGAATCCTACAGATTTTCGCCCGTGATTCCAGCTATACACTTCACTGACACCTTGAGCACAACAGTCAGTGCACACTGAGTTCTTCCATACTACCCGCACTTGTCTTCGATGAAATCTGAACTCAGGTGGATTCAGCGTGGCTGACTAAGCCTGCAGTCTGATTCCACCTGTAAGCCACTGCTGCAACAGCTAAGAAATTTACACTACTTTTAAACAGTCCGTATGTAACTCGGAACGGGATTCCAGTTCATTCGTGTATATTTATTCATCATATTGTGCAACATTAAAGTCATAAAAAAATATGCAAACAAATAAAATGTTAAACATGTAATAAGTGCCAGAAAATAATAATAGTATGCATTAATATTTAGTGTAACTAAATACGACGTGAACCCTAGAATACAAAGGTGACAATGTGTTGTTGGTGGGAACACTTGTTTGTTCCTGACATTTTTTTCTCTACAGAATTTTAAAGTGAGTTTGACATGCACTTTTTCTTCAGGAAGTAAGTTAAAAAAAAATTTTGTCGTTATTGTGATTTCAAAAGATGATTCGTGTCTAAGAGTAAAAATTTTAATATTATTTTCATCATTTTATTCCCAGTTTTATTACTCAATCTATTAGTAGGACGTGATTTCTCGTCGCGGTGCGGAAGACTTTTATAAATGAAAGCGTAACTGTTCGTGCAAAACCATTCATCACACAAATGTCAGTTTGAAAGTATAATGTTGGAAATTTTTTTAATTATATAATTGTTAAAAAAAAAATTCTGTAAATACAAGCTAAGGCATAAATTTTTGGTGACAGCATTTTTTGTAATGTATGTAAATTTCATAATTATGTAGAACGTTAATTAACAAATAAAAATATATGTTTTGAACAGAATTTACGATTGTTTGCATTTCATGTATGTGGACTGGATCGCAACACTAATTTAATGTTTCAAGTTAATAAACACTGTCAGGAACCAAGCAAGGCAATGCGAGAACATTATCCTTTTGGTTGAATGTAGCGAAAGGGAAAAACAATCACCTTTCTTGCCACGATCTTGTTCGCATATAAGGCAGGTATGAGCAGCAAATGGACTCCACGCAATGACAAAAGAGCCTTCCCCTCCAACCCTCCCATTATTCTGAAACGCCCTCTCCCCCCTCCACCACGGCGCAGGCGACAGGCTCAGGTATATTGCCCCGCCCAACCACTGGCTGTGGCCCAACGTGCTAAAAAATTTTACTAGGGAGGCCCCTTAAGCACCAAGAATAAACAGAATGAAAGTATGCAAATGTTTCTTGAGCACTTTTACTATAAACATTAGCTATGTATTTGAAGGGAAAGGGTTATCCAAGAATAACATTTAATGTTAATAAGGTGTGAGGCATCCATTCGATTATCACACTTGGTTTTAATTACTGCTATATGCTTAAATAACTAGCCTGTGTTGGTTTTCAATCAAAATATCTCAGTAGTGCGTGTTTAATATCATGAACTGTGCCTTTTAAGCTACGTCTGCTGCCTGTTGTGCAGCTACCTGACCGGCACAGGTGACCTATAGTGATAGTAAGTGATGTAGCTATCACATCTCTACGGGTTTTTGTGGGTAGCAACTGTGTCCAAACATTGTTTTTTGGTGAGATTTCCTATGCTTTCTACTGCAACATTCCATTCACGACAAAACTGCTGTTACAAGCTTGCTTATTTTTATTGGAGAAACTGACAAAAAAATTGTCAAGGAAATAGCATTTGTTCTTTACTTTCTTGGGGAATATGGGAAGGGAAACATGAGTATAAAAAATAGTATTCTTTTCCTTTGTATTTTTGCTTCACGGGGAAAGATGTTTATATGGGCGCCACCACGTGAAATGGGCACGTGGACCCCGGCCGATCCTCTCTCTCAGGGCGTGACGTGACCCATGTGGGACGAGTTACCAGCCCTATTGATTCGCTTATGTCGATCAACACCAAACCTGGCCCGCTCTAGGCGTCGGGTACGCCACACTCGTACAAAGGTTGGATTCTCATTACGTAAAATATAACTCACGACTCAGTTAAAATTTAGGTTTAATAACATAACTCACGCCTCCCTACACGTTCTCCATTAAAACCGTAAAAGGCCTGGGCACGGATCAGCTTAGGTAAAGCATGGGCCAACCATGTGGCCATGCGCTATGAGTCTCCTGTGGACTGCGACAAAGAAGCTCGTAACGAGTTATATAAATATTTAATTAAACGTCCCACCGACCGAGAGCGGCCAGAGGGCTAGAGATTGAAATTATTTGGGAACAAATTATAAAACAGAAATACTTGATCAGATGCACAAAGATTGCGGCCCCCCCGGGTGCTGACGCGTCTACTCTCGATGGCTGTTGAAGAGGAACTGGCGACGCTACCCTCGCAATGGCGCACTTCCGCCGTACAAAAACCGTTACGTTAATTAATGATCCCGTGCCTCGGCGAAAGTGAAGATAATTACAAAACACATTATTTAATTACAAAACACAATACTCTTAATTAAAAACCATTAACACTTCTGTAATTATTTAACGTGAGACTTAAATGAATCACAACTGAGGTTAAGTTCCGGTCCGTGCAAATTTGTCCGCGCAACGTCTGTAAAACTAGAATATATTATTAAATCAAGTAAAAGAGCACGTTGGCTTGAACATAAAAACACGGGCTAAAAATAAAAGGTTACAATAATTAATTAGGTACATAATTAGGGGCCATCACACTGCTTCTACAGTGCCCTCATGAGGGAGGTCCTGGCGCGCAATTCGAAACAAACACACATTCGCAGTGAAATGCTGGGAGGTTAAGTGAGGAAGGGAGCGGAGCCTGTCCAGGCTCAGGGCGAAGCCCCGGCCAAAGTCAATAGGGCTTGGGTGAAGTGAGAGGGGGAGGAAGGGCCATAAAGGATGAAGAGGTGAAAGACTACAGACATCAGTGCCATACGGCAGTAGGGGGAGACACTGACCCTAGACATCACTGCTGGGGATAGTTATATTGCATGGCCCTTATTGTGAAAATTTTAAACTTTTTTCCAAAATTAAGGGTGGTACCCTTTTGGGGGTAGATTTGGTACATATCTTTTCTTCACTAGAGTTCTGATGGATACAAGTGAAGTGCTTTTTGTTCCTTGTCTCAGCTTATCGGCACGTCAGAGCTACAGCGCTGTTCTTCGTTGTTTAGTACAGGGGGTCCATACAAACATGTACACACGCATGCACTCTTATTCACGCAGGACCTACTATAGTTCCTGCACTACCAAACAAAAAGACAAATGAGAAGACTGCTATTTTTTATAACCTTTTTTCTGTTTTTTCTACATTGTATTTTTTTTTTTACTTGTCCTTTTTCTGTAAAGAGGCAGCAAGCTGCTTTTTGTCATTTCCTCTTTAAAACAAAAACAAATTGCTTTTAGTGTGTTTAATTCAGGAGTATATATAAAAGCATGCCAAACAATTTAAATTTATTAGTCATGCAACAAAATAATTTTGTTAACTTAAATAGAAAAAATTAAACCGTGATCCGATATAACGTATTATACCCAAGGTATTGTTGTACTACTCACTAACTACAATTGAGTTTAAAAGGTATGAAGTGTAGTTTACTGGGTTATGAGCTATCAGTATTAGACAACATGCACGCACTTTGTACGTACTGCACAGTGGCGACAAACAGATAAAGGTTATAACATGTAAAAAATATTTAAATTTAGTTTACAATCTGATTTCTTTGTATTTCTGTTAAATAAGTTAGCGGTAATATTCAAATGAACATAGAAATTCAATTTTAATATACTGTACATCAGGCCTGCCGTTTTCACATGTATTAGGTGCGGCATTTGTTTACAAACTTCATACGTGATTTAAGTAGTAGTTTTGGTCTTAGCTGATTGTGATGGAGAAAAAAATGAAAGGCTTCGCCGGACAGGTCACTTTATAAACAGCGTTATCGTAAAGAATGGGAGCAAGAATTGAAATGGTTTAGGCGTGGCAAAACGGAATTTTCCGCCGTTTGTTCGACTTGCAACTCGGAACTGAACGTGACAAAGGGCGGCTTGAAGACGTACGTTCATGCGAAAAACCAACGAGCTGCTGATCAGAGTTGTTCTTTGACGAGTTTTGTAACCAAACCAAACAAAATAATTGATGCGGAACTGTTATGGGCGAACTTTGTTTGTGAAAACAATTTATCTGTGAAACTCAGTGATAATTTCACGAAACTTGTCCCGCAAATGTTTCCAGTTAGTGAAATCGCAAGAAACTTTCATTGTTCTCGCAATAAAACTAGCCAGATAATTATTCAATCTTTGGGTACATCAGCTGCAGATTATGTTACCTATGCAATGAAAACAAAATTTTTCACACTGATGATTGATGAATCAACTGACAGTCACTAGGCAGGTTGTAGTGTTAGCAAGGTTCTTTCCATCTGAGATTGTTGAAACTCATCTGTACAAAGTAATGGCTTTGAGTGGTGCTGCAACTGGAGAAAATCTGCTGTGGAAAGGGTTTTCAGCAATCTCAAGATGGTTAAAACTGTTCACAGATCGTCAATGGAATCACCAATTTTAAAGGCACTGTTGCATTGCACAATGAGAACATCTGCAGGTCTGGCTTTCAAGTCCACTGACGAGATGCGGAAAAGAGCACAGAACATGAAAAAGTAGCTAGTTAATGATGTGAAATACATTTGTTTTTTTAAACTTGTAAATAACTTCAGTTGTATGGATGTATTTATAGTTAGTAAATAAAAGCACCAAAGCCTATACTGAAGAGAAATTTTTAAATTACTTTTCATTTTATTGTGATACCAACTATTAGTTATGTAATGTAAGTGGCAAATCTTAAACATTTTTTACATTTATTTGATTTTTTTAAAAATTATGTTTTTGAATGCAATGTATATTTAAAATTACTGCGAAAAATAAATTATGTCAATTACGGCTATAAATTTTACAGGATTTTTAAATGCTGTAAAGAGGGTTTAGGAACCTAATTTGGTGGCAGGCCTGGCATTAAGTGTCATAGTATGAAATTAATGGGAAAACATGTTTTCCACTGCTTTGTAAACTTGCAAAGGCAAGCAATACTTATCCTTCCACACAGCAATGCAGGGGTGGAAAGGATTTTTAGTAAGCTCAACCATATCAAGACAGGGCACAGGTCATATCTTGAATTGCCAATGCTAAATAAATGCTTTGTTGTATATCTCTTCTAGGAAGAATATGGCAGAATTCACGTACATTATGATCGAGTAATTTTCATAAAAATTGCATATTTTTTTGTATTTTTTAATGTACAGGATTTTACAGGATATTTTGTATTGAAAACAAGGATATTACAGGATATTTCACATTTCAATCAAGGATATTGTTTTCAAAGTGGTGGCAGCCCTGCTGTACATCATTTTATATAGGGAAAGAGGTTGCATTCAATTGGTTTCAATAACTTTTGTTTAATTTTAATGACCACTGTTGTATCGAAAAATAGCTGCTGAATACCAAAATATTTACCGTGTTTTATTGCATAATCTTCGCACGCGCGTAATTGTCGGAACCATATTTTAGGCTGTCAAAATTGGGATAAAAAAACTTCTCACGTAAACGTCGCATGATGTTTTTGGTCCCGCTAGTAGATGCAGAGCGCTTTGTGTAGGTATCTTTTCCGTATTAAACAATGTATTTTAAAGTAGAAATCTAATATTTATTCGGTCATTACCACTAACTTAATAAATTAACGGAAAAGTACGAAGTTGTTTGACGTGTAAATTTTCTTATAAAGACGTTTTTAAACGTTATTTCCTTTTATCTTATTGTCTGCGTTAACCGTGGCGTACCGCTTATAAAAATGTAGCCAGCGCATCATTCATGATTGGTTATGTTGCTTCCCGTATAGAGCGCGCTACATTTGATAGCCCGCATTCTTTCGTGGCAAGTGTGTACTACGACACGTTAGTTCACGTCAGATTCAAGTGGCTTGCGTTCGCGTTAGAGTTTTGGTTTTTCTATTTAAAGTTGAAGAAAGGTTTTTGTTTAAGGAATTATTAATATAGATTGTTTGGCGTGCTCTTGTATACTCCACCTTTTTTTAAATAAACGTACTTTCCATGAACGGGTTTTGTTTTTATGAATAACTTTACCTAACAAAAATATTTTTTCCCGCATAATCTTCGCACCCCTACTTTTCAAACTTGATTTTAGAATAAAATGTGCGACGATTATACGAGAAAACACGGTAGTTCCTTTATTATGCTTGCACATTTGTATCGTCAAGAAGTGGTGGTGTTATTTTACAGGAGGTTTTGGTATTAGATGAAAAGTGAATAATATTTTTAATGCATACCAAGGACACCAAATTTATTGAGATGTTGCTTACAAGATGTTAATTTTGCTTTTTATTTTCCTTTGTATAAATTTCGTGTATAGCTTGGTACCAGTTTTATGGTATAAATAATGCCAAAATGCCGAAAATTTATTTTATGTTTTAGTTTATACAGACTGGCAGCTAAAATGTAAAATATGTGTACTTTTTGAAAATTTTAATTTTGCCAAAATGCTGTTCAGAAGTGTTATTTCGGTGCATGATGGTCAAGTTTAAACGTCTATCTTCTCTCGTGAGTCAACGTTATGTTACGGTTTTGCACTGTGAAAATGAAGCAAATTAATTTCCTATCGCAGATCATTTAACTAACTATTAATAGACTGATAAAATGTTTTTTCACCATTCACATTCAAGACTTCAAATTATTTTTTGTCTGCCTAAAACAATTTAAAGCCCTTGTATGATAGGACGGTTCTCAGGCGTGATGCTACGTGATTCTGAACATATATTGATTGTGATGTCACTCTAGCCTGTTGTACTTGGGTTTATCAGCCGACTGGCAGAGGGGTGTGGATTCCATTCATCATTGTTTTGTGACATGAACGTCATATCCCAAATCAAATGTTTGCCAGATGTACAAAAGTGCAGTGAACACTATTCTGGTTCATTGAAGATATATATTGCATGAAATCAAACATACTGACAAAGTATTTTGCCTAGTTAAACCATGCTCACTCATAGATTTTGAATGACAGAAACTGGGTTTGAGAGCACAAACAAGAGGGTTCTCATAACTTTTTTTTTTTAAATCTCTGATTACGTTATATTTAAATATGAGAATTTATAGGTGCACCTGTTAATATTTTTTATTCATAAAATGTGCCACAATTAGTTCCATGAATTGGCAAATTTACAAATAAAAATATGAATGTATTTTAATTGAGCCCATGAAGATATTTATATCCAATGTTAAATTTATTTGCAAATTCAGGATCTGCATTAACTTAGAGCAGGATCGTAACAAATGTTTCATCATTTTCTTGAATGGTTCTTGCCTACCATTTATGTCCTTATTCTTAGCAATTTATAGTGTTTTGGTGAGCTACGAAACACACGGTATAAATATAACTTAATAAAAATGTAAAATAGCTTAGTTTCAAAATAAAACTATGCATCTTAAAAATATTAAAGTGTCATTGAAAACCATTTTTTTTTTCTAATATTTTAATAAGTAGCCTATGTTTTAATAATAAAGGCACTTAAAAATGTAACCTGTCATGTGACTGTTCACTATTTTAGATGTACGTGCAAACTTCAGCCTTTCCTTTAGAGTAAAACTAAAATCCAAAGTGTTAATTGCAGAAATAAAAGTACGTACTTATGCTCTCAAGTTAGTATGGTTGTAAACACCTCACAACATAATAAACACTTATTTGTAAATTATTTTTGACTTAGCAATCCAGTGTTTTACATCCCTCCTGGTGCTCACTGACTCATTGCTTTATAGAGGTTCTGGGAGATTGAAGAGATTCTCTTCCGTATATAAATGGTGTAATACCATTTTTAAAAGACTTGCATACGTGACATCGAGGGTCGATATGTACTCAAGTCCTGTTAGTTGTGGAAGTCCTTCCTTTGGCATCTCATTCAAAGTGGCCCTTAAGTGTCTGCATGAGTTAGTGTGGGAGATAAGACAATTACCACAGTTGCAGGTAGAGGAGTAAAAGCAGTTGGGTCACATGACCTGTTTGGTAATCTCTTGTCTGATAAAGAAAGTGTGACATTGAACTGAGAAAGAGAAGTTACTAGTGCCTTAATACATGCCATTTAGCTGAGACATGGGAACATAGAGTTCACTTGTTCTGTGGAACTCTACTGTTAATGTACTCTATTTACCCACAGAGGTGAGTCTCTGCATATGGATCACACCTTCAATTTCAGTCAAAAAATCCAACCTTTTCATGGTAAGGATTGTCCTATAGGGTCACATCATGTGTCTACTCTCCCTTTACTTCATGATCCCTCCTAACAGAAAGATTGGGAAATGCTACCATTTTTAGAGCTGTGTATCCCTTCCTGGCTATTATATTTTTTTTACCAGTTATCACGAATATAAAAAGGCAACAAGCCACCATTTCTTGTCAGTTCATTTTAGAAAAACTAATAGACACAGAGAGAAATACATGCAGGGGCTGGAGGAACTTTAAAAGCTTTGAAGTGTGGCTTTCAAGGCTGCTCCAAGATGACTTCAGTTTAGTCATGGAGTGTTGCATTTTAGAACTGAGTCTCTCTCGCAAAAAAAAAAAAGTTGAGATTGTTTACAGTGCCAGTTCACGGACATTTACAATATGGAGGGTTTGAGGGGAGAGAATTACCAGCCGGCAGTTCCGATGTAGCACATCAGCGCCATTCATGGTGTTTTTCATGCACTGCTTAGATATTTTAACTAAATTTTTAATTGTGCATGATGTTAAATTTGTTAAAAACTTGCCAAATGGTAGCACTACATTTTTTAAAACTAAAAATAGGCATGCAATGTGTGATCTGTACGTGGCTAAATAAAGCTTGGTGCAATCCATATTCAGAGTCAATCCTTACCGTGAAAATGATGATTCTATCCTTAACATTATGTGTGTGACCCATACGCAAGGGTTGCACTTTTGCAGGTAAATACTGTATTTATCTACAGTAGCTTTTCCAAAATTGTCAGTTGGCTACAAAGAGGTTTTCTCAAGTTTTCAGCTATATGGTAGTATGTAGATTTGCTGTTTTTTTTTTTTTTACAATCGCTTAAATTGCTGTAATTTTGTAAATTTTAAACATTCAAAGAATGTGCAATGAATGTATTGGTTAGCTAAACAGGTACCTTTATAAAGACAGTATGTTCAATGTTTTGAAAGGAAATCTCTTATTCACTACTTACCATAAAATATCTTGGTGGTAGTTAACATTTCTTGCTACAATGAAAGTCTTCAGTCCTGCATTCTTTGATATGCTGGCACATTTGGAAATCTGGCTCCAATCAAACACTTGCATTCAGGATTTTTCTAGCGAATTCCTGCAGACTACATTCACCAGGGGGCCTATTATCTAACCATGTGCCCTATCCACCCCTTCACAACCCAGGATAATTGCCATTATGAGAAATAGTAATGGGTGTTTTGTATTATCACTTAAACTCCAATAACAGAAAATAATTTTTTTTTGTCAATAAAAGTACATACTGCAAATTGTACCCAATTAGTAAGTTAATATTGGATTTGCTACTAGAGTTAATATTATCTGTATTGAATTTAGACATATCAGTGCTGGAATATTTCTGTATGCTGTGTGTGTGTTCATAAATGCATCTTATAACATTATTATTTTTTTTGTGTGATGTGTCATTGTTAGAGACCTGTAAAATTCGCGATTTCAAATCCCTAAAGGATAGACTCCATGATCCTCTATGCACTCATGCAAATTACATCTGCTGATTGGTTACCGACTCCTAACACCTGTTGACTGGAATGATCGTGATTCGCTAATTCTTCTGTTAAAGATATTTCATTGGCCCAGAGTCCTTCAGATAAACTGACCCAATCAATGAAGCAAAATAATGTCAAAAGTATTTGGACTCTATCCTATCGCGAAAAGAATCCACGAATTTTACAGGTCTCTAGTCATTGTTTTTTGGCTTTGGACAGAGATCATTGGGAACTTTTAAGATAAACCCACAGTCCTGGAGGATCATGACTCTTGGATCGACACAGCAATAGTTGACACCTCTGAAATTTTTTACGGGCTTTCTGAAGGTTATTTTAATCAGGCACAAATATTTTAAAAAAAAATACAAAATGTTATATCCTTACTTCCTTAGTAATATTATAAATGCGAAAGTAACTCTGTCTGTCTGTCTGTTTGTTTGTTACCTTTTCCCGGCTGAACGGCTGAACGGATCGTAATGAAATTTGGCAAGGAGATAGATTATATCCTGGGGATGGACATAGGCTATCTTTTGTCTAAAAAAATAAATTTTAAACGGGTTAAAAAAATATATCTTAATTTTATGTAATGTGTCATAGATATACAAACTGTTAGTGTCATTCCTCTATGTCTGCCGAGCAATAGCTTTCAAGCCATTACGTTACGTTTTGCTATTGTAAAAAATTAATTAGAGAGTAAGAAAAAAATAAAGATCTTGACAGTTTGTAGTGTCGCCATATTTGTTTCAATTTTCAATACCCTTTTTGTATATTACAATTTAAATTGCAGAAAAAAATCATGTTTCATAGCCACACAAATAGTGAGTGTGTGTCATGTCCACGAGGTCTCGCCGCGTCAATTTTCTCCTTGGGGCGAACCCGTCCGCTTAATTAAATAAACAGCTTTTATCATTGAATGATTTCATGATTTATTTCATGAAAATCTGCTCTCATAAAAAAGTTAGTTTTATAGACATTCATTAGGTGTCTCTTTCTGAAGATCAATCTATGAATCGTTACAAATTTATTTCCTTTCTTTTTTAGTTTGATTTTATACAAAATTATTTCACTAAAAATCAATTTCTACCCCTTCCTATTTTCATTTCCACATTACGAAGTTTGACTTCTTCCGCGCGGAGGGACTCCACGCAATATTTTTGCATGCAATTAAAAACTATTTTTTAATGATGCCAAAGAAGTATAACTTCTCATGTGCGTACCTAAGTACACGCACCCATTTTTTTTATTTAATTTATTCTATATATATTTTTTCTCCCTACCTAGGGCACTCATAATTCTTTTAAATTTCACGTGTATGTTTTCAATGTCATTCGAGTTGTACATTATTTTTTTTGTCAAATTGGTCATTATTTATACTTTGTTTCGTTTTGGAAACATACGTATTTTAAGTATTTTGACAAATAAAAAAAATTAGTTTCACTAACATTCTTAGGTTTTTATTGTGTGGATAGTTTCAAGTTTAATATTATGTAGGTACATAAATTCTTAAACTCATAAATTTCTTCGAAATTTATTCATAGGTTGGTAGGGTCTACTAATATTTTCTATTTGTCAATATTGTAATTTTTTTACAGTACCTACTTATTTGCAAGGAGTTTGGTTTAGTGTTTATGATTTATCTGCTGAGCGTCAAGAGTCTTAGGCCTGCTGAGACCGAAGACCAGAAATATTTATCAATTATGTAATATATTGTTGAAAAATTTGAATTTTACTATTTCAGGAAAGTTTATATTTTAATTAATTAGAATAGTTACGTGTAATCGCCATCTTCCTTTATTTCATATTAAACATTATGTTTGGTTGAGTGTGAGATAATTTTATTTATGTATGTTTTAATTTCATTGAATTTCTTATATATATATTCTTACCTACCTACTTCTATTAAATTTCAGGCGGATGTTAACATTGTCATTCCAGTTGTATAAATTTTTTTGTCAAATTAGTTTTCATTTATACTTTTTGTTGCATTTTGGATTATGTTTTTTTTTTTTTTTTTTTTTTTTTTTTTACTTAATTCAAAGATTTGTGGTGTGTACAGGGATGATATCTCTATTAATTTCTATACTCCTTTGGATAAGCGGAATATTGCCACCACAGTTTTACATATAAACAAATCCTACAAATGTTTTTAACATTATGACAAATTAAAAAATAGTTTCACAAACATCCTTAGTTTTTTTTTGGTGTGTATAGTTTAAGTTTAATATTATGTATGTACGTAAATTTTTAAACATACAGTTATTTATTAATTTATTTAGATAATTATTTATAGGTAGGTAACAAGCTTTCTATTTGTCAATATTGTTATTATGGTAGATAGGAGTACAGTAAATGCTTACATTCTTATATTCGTTTATATCTCTTTCGATTTGGAGTGTTTGTGAGCCATTTGGGGTCCTCAACACTCAACATCACCCCCCCCCCCCCCCAGGTGGTTAAATTTTCAAGCCATTCAGTGTCCTCGAACACCCTCCCCCCCCCCCCCCCCACCCAGGGAACAAAGCCCCAAAATTTTGACAATTTCAGGAATTTCAAATATCTATTCTTTCAAGATGGAGTGTTCCAAACCATTCGAGGTCCTGAACATCCACTTTCCGCAAAAGTGAATGCCCCAAAATTTTGAAATATAAAAATATATATATTTGGATGTTGGCATGTATGACGTCGATAAACTCTTACACCGTTTGACCGATCGCCATTAAAGTTGGCACATCAAAGTGTTTTTATCATGGAGAAAGTTTTTATGCTAACCATTTTTTTTTAACTCGCCGCTAGATGGCGCTGTAGCGCATCAACTTCTAAACCTTTCAACCGATCGCCATGGGTAAACAGAAAACCATAGGTCACAGATACACAAACAGTAATTATGTGTCATTTCTTAATGTCCACCACACTGGACATAACGCTATCCATTTTGCTGTAACTCGCGGACAATATATCACCCGGTGTTCAGCCCGGGCAAAGCTGGGTACTGCAGCTAGTATAATATATAATACATGAAAAATGCTGCTATTACTGTGTATTCATATTTTACACACTCTTGTGTGTAATCCAGTATATCAGCTTTATGGCAATAAATATTTTATGTTAACGTGTTAAATCACCGAGCATCGCAAATGCGATGCACGGAATTGTGTTTATACTTGCATTATGTGTCACATTTTTGATGATTGTGCACAACTGCATTTGTAAGTTCATGAAATACATAAGGATCGATCTATCTACGTTTATGTGTGGTGTGGCGATAGCTGTTGTTTTGGAGATTATAATGGTACAGTAAAACCTCCCTCGTACGGCCCCCGGTTCGTACTTACACCTCGCTCGTACTTGCAGATTTTCAGAAAACGTAAAAAAATGTGGCAAAAAATAATTTAAAAAATATGAAAAGTGTGAGAAATACGTTAAGTTTATTAAAATACAGTTGCAACCTGCAGCGTTTATAACAAATACGGGCTACATACACCTTGCGTCACAGTAAAAAATAAAAAAAAAAAAAAAGGCCGCAAATTGATGGAAATTTACTGTCAATAGCTCACTGTACGCGGAAAAAGGTCATTGTACTCGGTCAGCTGCTGTAACGGCGCGGCGTAGCCGCCGGCTAGCTCTCTTTGTTCGCTGAGCTGCGCATGCGCAGTATAACTCACTCTATGCTCCGCCCATACTCGTGACCTTCGATCAGCAGCCAGCCAATAGATGCGAGCTTAGCGGAAAAAAATATAAGCTCCACCTTCTGTGTACCAAATTTGTCCAGTTCTAATACCAGTTTATTGGCATATGCACCAGTTTTCTCTCTGCCATGACATGTTCAAGTTTACGTTCATCTTGATGTCTTGATACCAATAATTTACTATTTACGATCCCCAGAAATAAATGGTTAGTTTAAAAAATACGTGTCAACTGTACAATACTTCCGAAATTATAAAATACGTATAAAACAGTTACCAAGACTCCGATCATTTTATCTTGTGAAGTTTATGTCTCGTACCAGTATTTCGGCTAAGTTGTGACATAAATACGGTATCAGAACTTACAAGCAGCCACGTAATATTCCCGTTACGTTTATACATTTGTGAGTTAACGTTTTTCCCTCGTGCATTTTAGATTGTCTCCTGCTATAATTACTCGGACTTTTACACGTCTAGGCTTAAATTATTACATGTTTAGAAATAAAAGCAAATTTTCATGTTATAAAATATGTATATTTTGCGATTTAAAATGTTCATTGCCGACTATAAATGTCACGTTTCTCACGGATGTTTTTAGGCTTACTAGCTAATCTTATCTACACTTAAAGTACCGACGGTATTATTTTATTGATATAAAATATAAAAAAAATGTAAACATGGGGCTTCTGACACTGCCTTCAGTTTCGAGTTATTTTTTTATTTTTACGTTTGATTAGCTCAAGTGGTGTTTCTGCACGAATAGGATATAATTTTGATCAAAAATACATCTGCGTAATATATAGACACGGAAGGTCATTTCCCGTGGCAGCAGTACACGGCAACAGGAATTCATTTCCCGCGGCAGCGGTGGGGAACATGGGGGGGGGGGGGGGGCCATAGACACAAATGGACGTAATTTGGCCTCGCTGGTTCGTACGTACAACTCGGTTGTAAGGACCAATTTTTGAGAACCGCGAGTGTACGTAGAATCGAGGTTTCACTGTATATAAGTAGGAAAAAACCGATTTTTAACAGCTTTTAAAGAAAAGTTTTTAATGTTTCAATAAATCTAAATTTTTATTTCTTTTTAAAATCTTATCAATTTACTTAATTCCGAACACTATAATAATCATTTAAAATATGTTTATTGTGCTGGACAATTTTGTGATGAAAATGTGTTGAAACAAACAACTCTTATGCAGTAATTTTTAAAACATTTAATGTTAGTTTTTTTGTGCTTATTACAAAAAATTTTATTTACTGAAATAATTGTATAGTTTTCCAGCATGCCAATGATAATTGGTAAGTGTAATTTTGAGTTAAGCAGTATGTAATTTGAGTAAAATTTGTTTTTATGAAGCAAATGTATTTCCCTTTCAAGAAGTTTTTAGCATCCAGTGCCTTGAAAAAACAGGGTTTGATTTTAAGTTGTAGATTATACCCAGCTAAATACTCCTGTTAAATTAACCATCAAAATGTAGTCAAAAGTGTAAAAGAAATAAAGAAAATTTACTGTTAAAAAACATTTTTTCTATTTTGTCCATAGCTGTACTGTAAATTCCCTTTCTATGGGAATCCAACTCCTGTATGGAATTACCTTTTCTGTGGTTAAATCCCAGTCAGATGTGCAGATTTGCTGGACAGTTCTTGTATGTTTATAACATATTTTGTTCAGTGTGAGTGGCAGAAAGTGGGATTTTGTATGGCTTTCATTTAAACATTTTGAGAACCAACGTAACTAATGTAAAAAGAACCTGGTTTAAACAAAAAAAAACCTGACTGGTTGTGAAGAAGTCAACAAAATTACAGACAGTTACATTTTAGTAATGGTGTGCAATAACAATGAGAAAATCTCTGAACCCAAAGAGGATGACAAGCCTATTATAATGAGTAACTCTGAGACATTCAATACCATCAAATTTCTGATCAGTTACGTTTAACATCAAGATGTGGATCAAGTGAAACTGAAGAGATGCTTTTAAGGAGGTTGATAGACATGGCTTCCAAAAAACTGATGTAGACGTACTGTCAATAAAACTTCAATACAACACTACGGTATATTGATAAGTACAGTACTGTATACATATGCACATATTAAAATTTGGCCTACATTAGTCGTGAATTGAGCTATTTATCAATGGTCGTGTGATATCTGGATTTTTCCTTATTCAGATCGGCCAGTCACCATATTAGTCCGGATATTTGTTTTACTGTAATTAAATTATATTAAAATATATTAAAATTTTATTTTTTAATAATTTATATACAAAAGGTATACAATAGTGCATACAATGTACAGAATAAACAACATTGAAGAGACGGGCAGCGGTGGAGGCAGAGGCTAGTCAGGAAAGCGTAGGAACTCCTCCAGCGTAGGGCCGTTACGGCCAAGGGGGTCCTGGGGGAACATCAGCATGTCTCCCACCCACGTGAACATCAGCAGCCTGCGGGAACACATGAGCATCTGCCTCACACACCCTCTCTGCAACTTTGTCAGCCCACCCTTAAGCATGACTCTTTCACAGTTAACATCAGCTGTTCACACACTATTTAGCAACTACCCAATTACTTCAAACTATTACATTTCCATTTTTTTAATTTTAATTTACTTGTTTTGCTAGGACAAATAGCTAAAATAAATGCTTTCACAAACATTTTAAGCACAATATATTCGTACAAAGTAGTACTGTCGTAATGTATATGCAAGCGTACCACAAACCACTAAGTACCACACAAGTATTTAATTAAATTGCAAACATTCAACCATTCGTAGAAGTCATTAAGCTGCTGTTTGCAGAATAAATTGTCATCACATTACTATATAATATCACTTAAGCCTGTGGTCAAAATTATAGTAGTTTAAAACATATATATATTCTTAAACATAAAAAAATAGAAAGGTTACCAAAAACAACACAGCATGAAAATTCTCAGTGACATATTTAATTTATCCTTCACAAAACACGCATATAATGAATAAATGTGTATGTCAGTTAAAATGTATATATTTAAATATAACTTATAACTAATTAGCACACATGGTGAACCTGCAATTTTCTCTTCAACTCCAGTATAATAGTGTTTCTTATCAACAGGTTTTACAAATGTGTACAAACAAAAAATATATTTTCAAACATGCCTAAAAATAAAGCTAGTGCAGCATGAGGCAGGGAAGAATTTAAGAAAGAAGGAATCAATCATTAAAGAAAAATACTTTTTGCATGTATGAAGCATGAACACAAGGACACAAATACATACTCAAGAGACAAGCACGTAAATGCTAAACAATCCACAGACAATCTGAAGAATGGTGTTCAACATATTCAAAACTTGACATACCCGCATGGCGCAATTACTTTAAGCTCCACGGTTGGTTAATCTGCTGTTCCTTGCAAATGTAAGTGTGCATTTCTGAGAGTTTCAATAATGACAGAAGGGTTGCAATTGTGATTATATAAAGTTTCTTACAAAAACCTAAAAATGATTTTAAATGTATGATGGACATCTTAGTGGTTTGCAAATGTCAGTATGCAATTCTGAGTTTCAATAATGACAGAAGCATTGCAGTTGTAATTATATAAAGTTTCTTGCAAAAACCTAAAAATGATTTTAAAGGCCAAGGAAATGAGAAATTTTGCCACGGGAGTACAGTAAGTTTTCACAGAGTCATACGCGTAACTGGAGGGGCAAAAAAAATTTTTCAGGGATTGCAATAAAAGTTTTATTTGAAAGGTGAGAATTTGTTGCAGAGCCACAAGCATTAAATCACAAGTATAATTATATTTGATATGGTTCCGAGTATACTAGGCCAAGCCACAAGGCAGGCCAGCAGCCCAGCTAGCCAGTCACCTGACCCATTAGCCCATGGGTGAGGCGTGGCCCATTACTGCTACACACCTAATCCAATCAAATCGACCCTGATGTTGCAACACTTCAAAGGGGTGCGAGATCATTTTAGAAGGGGATTTGAGGGGTATAAAAACAAGATACTGACCTGCAAGGGGAGTGAAGTGAAAAGGGCTTGTGAACCCTTGGTGAGCAAAGGTGGATGACAAACGACGGGTTGCATGTGGGGAGACAGGAGCATCAGGGACCGAAAATCCAGGACCGGTGGATGTGCAGCAGATGAGTAAGTAGTGTGAGGGAATGTGATTAGACAGAGATGACGGTAAGAGACAAGCAGTTGTGAAAGACACTGTTGAGCTGAGCTTCAGTAGGGAGAGTAAATTGTGGACCTTATGAAAAGTTAGAGAAATATATGAATGGACATTTTATGACAATATGTATTACAAATATTAGATAATAAATAATACTGTATTTAATTAATTGGGCTATCCTTTTCAGGTCTGTCTTCCCATCATTAAATATGAATTAAGCAATCAATCAAGAATACGCTTGTAATTGAGCTTTTGCCTGGTGGCAAGGAGTTCTCCCGCTACTTTATTCTCCCATTTCCTGGAGCTTCTTCCGTAAAACCTTCCCACCCCTCACAGCCAATATCTCCCCTCCCCCCTCCCCCCCAATCCCGGGAGAAACCAGGAAAGAGTGCTTTCCTCTTTGTTTGTCTCGTCTCCCTTTGGATCTTCCACTCATGATCTCTCCTCCCTTTTTACACACCTCTCTGCAATCTATCTCCCAGCTTCCCTCAAACCCTCTTCTTTACAGTCTTGGCCGCTGTAAATATCCTTACCAGTCATTCTCCCTTCCTGCTCCCCTGCAGTGTCTCATCCCAGTTTGCCGCTCTGCATAACTTTCTTTAGCTTCACCTGTCACCAGGTACAAATCGTAAGTTACAGCCGCATACTCCCATCTTTAGCCTCACCAATGTTAAATATGCCTTTTCTTTCACTTTCCTTCCTGTTCGTGTTATGGTACTGCCAACCAGACCCAGCCCCCTCCTCCGAACCACTGCACTTGCTGTCCTCATCCTTGGTTTCCCTACAGGGTTACCCCCAGGTACTTGTAGTCCTCTGCCTCATGTACAGTTATTTCCGAATATATGCTTCATTACTCAGTTTTTTTCTTAGTAAGTTTTTGAGTTTGTCTAGGTTTGTGCATGAATCACTGAATTCATTGCTCATCACCAACACAACTTTTGCAGATTAATGCTGCTTCATTTATACACTAAACCTTTACTGCATTGCTTAATGCAAATTCAAATTTTTAGCATGAAAGATTTTCACAAATATTTTTCACATTCTTTAAAATTTGAAGTTAATTATGTACATAAAATTATTAATATTTTTTATTACTTATAAGCATTATCTAAAAACATTTAGACTAGGCATTTTAAACATTCAAGCAAAACGCTAGCGAAAAAAACTGTTGACAATTTAAAAACTGATAATTTTTGATGTTTGAAATTGAAAACAAACTATTTAGGTATTTGTATTTGTTTCGTAACAGTTAGGATTATGGACAAATAAACATCAATGACCATGGCCATTAAATTTTTTACCTAGACATCAAAGGAAGAAAATTGGATAGCTGCAACTGTGTAAAAATCAGTACATCCACTCATCGAAGTAACATTCTAAATTGTTCTAGGAAAATAGCATGCTGATCAAAATGGCGTTTATCAAATACGTTTTGCCTATAATATTGTTTGTTGGTCAAAATAATTGGTTCTCCAGTCATTGAATTCTATTTGTTTACTGTGTTGTATTTCGACATTTCGCCTGTTTAACTCTATTTATATTATTAACACATCTAAACACATCTCAGGTATGTTTAAATTTCATTTTGAGGATAAATAACCTAAAATAAAAATACTATATAAAAATCGCAGGTGTCATATTTGACCTGAATGTTTGCCCTTCTAACCTTACATTTTCTTACTAAGCAGGTGCAAACACAGCTTTTTTGAGTTACAAAATAATTGTATTACAGTAGAACCCCGATTATCTGTGTTAATGAAGGGGACGAGTGAGTCGGATAATCGAAAATCGCGGTTAGCCGAGTCATGCTTGCCTCAAAGGTCATTAGCCCACAGACAGCCATCTGTGGACATTCGGAGATTACATATATACACATGCTTTGTGTGCGTGTGCGTTGTTGACATAGAGGCGGACTTCTTAGTGCTGGGCAGCAGTGGTTTTTAAGTCTTTCGTGTGCGGAGACGTGGGCACGCGAGTCGTTGTTGCACCGAGGTGTGTGATTAGCCGCCCGCCAGTCCGAGGGCCCAAGACAGCTGATAGCTGCCAAGGTCACGCATTCTTTTCATCGCCCGTAAGCGACGCTGCCGCACTTATATCATTGCTCTGTTGTCAGTAACACCATCGGGCTGGTTTTTGTTTTACAGAACGACTGCCTTCAAAATTCTTTTCGAGATAAGATTTTTCATACCAGTGCATTGAGACTTTATTTCATGGTTTTGAAACGGTGTCTGTCTCGTATAATTCACAGTGTTTTTATCCCCCTTTATTTATATGAATTTTAAATGTTAGATTTTTTATGTTTAGCTTGCTGAACGTGGACTTAGTGCAAAAACTGCCTATTATGACTTAGTGTTGCAGATGGGTCGGAAATCTTATAACGGCCACCTCTCTATAACGACCCTAATCTCGGGAATCATGAGGGGTCGTTATATCTATTCTCCGTTCACTCTTAGCTGAGTTTTGAAATAAACAAACACCGTCGTATCACTGCGCCGCGTCAGCAAGTGATAGGCTGAATTTATCTTGCGTGCCAAGCACTATAGTTGCTACACACACACTTCCGTACAGTCGGTGCTCATAAAATAACGGAGAAGTAATATAACAGGAATATGGTTCTTCTGTCAAGCCTAGTTTTTTTAAAAAAATTTGCGTCTGCTGTGATAAAATTACGCCACTTAATGGTACACCCTCCGACCTATTCTGTTGAAACCATTCAAACAAACAAGCGTCCAAGCTGCTAAATGTGGATTCTTTCATCGTCTTGTGTTTATTTAATCCACTTGAAGTGTCAGCCTGTGAAGCAAACTGAAGGATTTTTTCACGATTTTTTATGCTGTCGCGCACTGTTGTGTTACCGACATCAAACTCAGTCGCAAGTTTGCAATCGTTTCTCCACTCTGAAATCTTTCTATAATTTTTGTTTTGCTGTCGATGGACAGTACCACTCGCTTTCTTTTCTGTTCATTTGATGACATGATGAAATGTTGCGCTCAACACTTCCGCACAACACAACGGTATAATCCGTCGGAATGTAGATCACTGTTACAATACATAAAATTATCATCACCTTCACGCTTCAACAACGTACACTAATGGAATGTACTGTCTCCATGCGTCGGGTAATCTCTGTGGCACGGCGCCGTGCTGCGCGCGGGAGTGTACAGTCCGGTCATGCGGACGTGGAATCGCGCACCAGTGTATAATCTATTCACGTAACATGGAAAACAAAAATATTATGTACATACGTATGTATGTACTAGTATTTTTTTTAAACTTTCTGTGTATATAAACATAACTGAGTCAAAGTACTTTGACCAACATACATTTTGCAAAGTATTTTAACATTTACATACATCATTGGTTATATGTAACTAAAAAATTGGACTTGATGGACATAAATCGCGGTTAATCCGCGAATCGGATGATCGAAATCGGGGTTCTACTGTATTAACATATATTCTCTGTTTCAATGTTTAATAAGATTAAATAAGAATAAATTTAATTTAACAGCTTTCCAATCTTGAAATGTGATTCACAAATGGTGTTTATTGAATGCAGGTCTGCCAAATTCAACACAGCATCCTACTAATATTATAAACGCGAAAGTTTGTAAGTATGGATGTTTGTTACTCTTTCACGTAAAAACTACTGAATAGATTTTAATGAAACTTTACAATAATATAGCTTATACATTAGATTAACACATAAGCTACATATTAATATGAAATTCCATCCTTAAGGAGTGAAAAAGTGAAAATTTCATTTTATAACAGGAAAATTTCATTTTATAACAGGAAAAAATCATAGGTCATAGACATACAAATAGTGAGTGAGTGTCATTTCTCTATGTCTACCACACGATCATACACATAGCAAGGTCTTGCAAATAAATATTTTTCTCCTTGGTGAGACCAGCCCGCTTAGTGGAGCTCGCAAGCAAAATAAAGGTGCTAATAACAGTTTGGTTCTTAACTTTGTCAATAGATAGAGTTGCCTTGAATTTTAAACGCACCTTCGTTCGATGCGTTTGTCATGTCTTTAATTTTAGTTTGTTTGTGCCGTATGCATTCCTATACCATTTATCAGATTGCGATTAAATTTTGGTGAGTTGTTATGCGGATGCCCGTGAATGTTTCTGAGACGGTATAACTATTTTGCAATAGTTGGAGCACTAATCGTTTCAGAAAAATGTGTTTATTTCATATTATATAGCAGCACTTCGTCTGTTTTTGTTGTATAAGTGCGCACGCATGAGACAATTTATTTTAATATAAAAGAGAGACAGAGATAGAGTGATATATATAGAGTGAGAATGAGAGAGACAGAGATAAGTTGAGATAGAGCGAGGTATAGAGAATGAAATGGGTTAGATAAAGAGATATATATGTATGTAGATATAAAGAGATAAATAGAGATAGAGAGATACATATATAGATGTAAATAGAGATAAATATATATTTACAGAAATGGATGGATCATTTGTATATGTGTAACTACTTTAAACATATTACAAAACAAAACAATGAGGCATTGCAATGCATGCTGAGCATTAGCTAGATAATGGAATCGTTTCAATTTTAGTGATCTCTTATTTTTCAGCTTTTTTCTATAGTGCTTATAAAGTCTAGATTACATACAGACCACCAATTTTTCGATATATACAGGTAAATACAGTAAAAGTCCGTTATAACGTAAATTTGTAACAACATCAAAAGTTTATGTTATAGCGAATGTTCGTTATAGCCAAAATTAAAAAAAAAAAATTATTTTTGTAGCATTTTTAAAATATATTATTTTCTCGCTTGTTCTTACTATGGAAATTCACAACAAAAGTAAAGGAAATATACATAAAACTAACTAAAATAACATTTTTAAGCTATATCAGCACTTGCCGACTGCGAAATATGAGACCGCGTGGCCGTGATAAGGCCGTCACGCACATCGTGGCTAAGCGGCGCACAGCTGTTTGTTTACATGGTGACGGGCGGGCGGGGTCACGCAAGGTCATGCCGACCGCTTCCTGTCGCTTTGACCGCAGCTGGTTTGCTGGAGACATGTGCGCTAAGCTGATGATATTGTGTGCATATTTGCGGAGTTTTGAATACTTACTAACAATATGTAAACTCAAAGATGTAGTGAAATTTATTTTAAAATTTGTCACATTATTACTCACGTTGACACCTATGAAAAATGTCAAACACAAAAAAAAATAATTAAAAATCTCTAATTACGTTGGACAACCATACAAATTATATACAATAATTTTTCCGACAATTGGTCAGTAACACAAAAATAATCACTCGTACAGACCCTTGGAAAATAACACAAAATTAAAAATCACTTTTTAAAAAATTAATCAATTTTTGTTTGCCTTGATTTCACTAGACTTTCGGACAAAATAAACTACTGGACCTCTTGGAAGTTCATCAAATCTTTCGTCGAAGCATTTGTATGCTGATAAAAACGACTGATTGTGTCAAGTGCCTCCATCACTGACGTTTTCGACGGAACAGATACGTCACTTGGTTCATCGTCATTATTGTCATCATCTTTAAACACCGCTTTGTTTTGATTAGAAGAGACGAGCTTGACAAGTTCAGTGTTCGTCAACTCCCCGTAACTACACCGTACGCGACGCTTACGATGCAAGTGTGAGACGAGTTATGCCCATTTACGGGCTACAGTCTGCGTGATTCTAAATAAGTAATGCTCGCAGCGGGGCCCTGTCACAGTGGGTTAACGACACTTGCTTTCGTCGCAGCGAGGCAAACTATGCTCGCTGTGAGGCCCCACCTTGTGCGGTGTTGCCAAGAGGGCCACATCTGGCGCGTTGTTTCATTTTCCGGACGCGTCGAATTGTGCGAAGCTGTTTCTCATTTATTAAGGAAATTGTAGATGTTTTCTCATTGTTTTAGAGCAAAATTACAGGTGTGTAATCTATCGCTATAGCGAAAATGAGCCCACGCTGCATTTGTTATTTCCGAAATTTTTATCCTACGCAGCATATGCAAAACTGACGGTGCCGATAGCAATTATCGTTATAGCGGACTTTACATTATAGACCGTATTCGCTACAACGGACTTTCACTGTAACTATACACTGGCATAACGTCTGTCGGGATCTGAAAGTGATATAAATTATTTTGCACACTTGTCATTCAAATTAAGAATACAATTACTAACTACATCTGATTTCGAAAAAGGTCCCCTTCACCCAGTTTTCAGCCCGGGCAACGCCGGGTACTGCAGCTAGTCAGACAATATATTTAAATATTTTTTTCCTTAAGAAAATAGGCAATGAAGGAAGCGAATAGCAATTACGGAAAAGGTAAGCTATCGTTTTTTTATATATCATACTACGAATATTACACTAGTACCATATATTTAATTCATTGCATTGTATTTGTTACACAAGTGATGTTGCCATTATGTGTACATGGAAATGAAAAATTTATGAGGACAAAAAAGAGCGCTACTTCAAATAATGCCCTAATTAATTTGCATTGTTACTTCAAAACCATGCTAATCAAACATTGTTACTTCGAGTGGCATGTGTAGTTACAATTGATCTAGCACCATGTGAGACAGTAGAAGCCCTCTCGCTGCATTTATGTATTATGATCGCTGCATTTATTTATTATGAAAGAAGCGTTACAACTCAAAAACCATGTAATGGTTCCACATTACAGAAGTAATTCACAGCAAATGTGTTCGTAAAATTGCTGAATTAAATTAAAGTTTACGTTGCTATTGTATAACTAAGATTTTAAACATAAATGTGATCTGATTTCTTCACTATTTTTCAAATAAAGCTGTTTTATTAAATATTATTAAAAATTTGGTTTTTAAAGGAAAATGGAGGTTTTCGCATTATATCATGGTTCACAAGATTTTACTACCTCTGATTATTATTGACAGTTAATATTTCTGCTTGATATGTGTATAGATGTGTATCTACAAAAACATTTTTACAGAATATACTAATATATTTAATTGTACTATATTAAAAATAGTGTATTAGAAAAAAACCAAGTAGTCATCAACACCAGAACTGAGAAAAAGCTATTAACAGAAATTTTTAAAGGCAATTTATAACTTTGAATAATTAGCTAAGTCCAGAATAAACATTTAATAGAAACTCAAATTATGGTCACAAGTTCTCTTTTAAAACTTTGATATGAATATCTTATTACATGTGTTTTAATGTTTTAGGAATGAAAACAAAATCCACTATTTTAACGACATTTGCTATTTATAACACCTTAAAATCTTGGCTCTAAATATCAAATATAGTCCATAATTTACCACACAAAATTGGCAAATAGGAGGAATTCAATGTGTAATATTTTTCAATGAGAATAATATTAAAAAATAAAAATTTTGTTAACAGGGAACATTTTGAGCATGGTATTAACTCATGGTGTTCTCAGCAAAAGCATGTTTTATTTTGACCATGTCATATTCTGTAAATTAAAGTTATTACTTTAAAAAATAAATAAATAGTTTTATATATATATATATATATATATTAGGGATGGGAAAACCGATTCTTAATTTCATCGATACCTACCAATTCTACTTTAATAATAGATAATCGAGAATCAGTGATAAAAGTCGATTCCCGCATGTGGCAAAAAAAAAAATAAAAATTTCACAACATTGCAAATCTGTCAGATACAATTATTTAACGACTCCTTGAGTGGGGTTATGACTGACTAGACGCATATATAACACAGTCATATTTCCCCAAATAAACAATATCTAAAACTTGGGTCGATGTTATACAGAAGTCAAAGTACAAAATTTATTTATAAAAAAATTATCACTGCAAATTAGTAGGGGCCTGTTCTTTTCGCGATCGCGATTATCGGGCGAACCAGGTACCAGCCTCTGGAAACTCTTAAAGGGGACCTTGGGAACTATCTTTACTTCGTCACCCAGCCGTATGGGGCAGCACAAGCATTTTAAATTGTGCCAAAAAAGAGGAAAAATGTAAACAAACATTCATTTATGAATGGTGTGACGATGATGATTAGTTGGTCAACAGTGTTTTATAGATTTTGTTGGGTCGTTACCACAACGCCGAATGTCAAAATTGACCATAACGCCGAAATAACGAATGAATTTGTGTGTGTTTCTTAAATGTAACTTAACGCCGAAATACCACAATCAAGTACAACACTTTCATTTGCTAGTTCTCTAGTTGTTGTTTAATTTTGTTACTGTTTCATTTTACAAATTTTTTAGTTATTTTTTTACCCTTCTCTAAGTTAGGCAAGTTGTATGAACGAAAATAATTTATACTGCTCAAGGAAAGCCTAAAATATTTTTTTATATTTTACTCTGTATTACAAAACAAGTTTAGTTAATTTTTTACCCTTCTCTAAGTTAGGCAAGTTGTATGAACGAAAATAATTTATACTGCTCAAGGAAAGCCTAAAATATTTTTTTATATTTTATTCTGTATTACAAAACAAGTTTTAGATTAGTTTGACCCCTTTGACATATGAGCCATTAACTTCTAATGATGTAAACATTTATATGAGTTAATGTTAATAACTTAGTTGTGTACTCAAATTTGATAAATATGAATTTATGATGTATGCTACATCATAGATGTATTGAAAGCTGGAAAAAAAAATGTTGCAAATAGAATTTGAATTATTTAATATCAAGTTAACTAGGTGAGTATCGAGTATTGAGAATCGAAGGATTTTTTAAGGAATTGCTAATCTGGTATCGGAATCGAAAATTTTGGAATCGTCCCATCCCTAATATATATAAAAGACACCGGCATTAAGAAAAACACACACATATATATGTGTGTGTGTGTTTCTTAATGCAGGTTTCTTTTATTGACTTTTTAAAACATGCCTAACTAAGTATAGATTACACATATTAGTGTTTTTCTACCAAATATGCAACATTATCCAAACACTGTTACTACAACTTAATGAACTAGAACTTAACGCAGCATTGGCACCGAGCTGTAGAGATGATGCTGATGAGACGAGAATGAAAAGAGTGGAGGAATGTGATATGCAACTCCACACCTTCAACTTTGCTATAGATTCGTATCAAAGTTGAAAAGTCAAAGCCCATAGAAACCAACACCTACTTCTAACATATACTTGGTCAGTTTAATGCAATATTTAAATGTACTCTGAATATTAAAATTTGAGTATAGGGTAATACATTACTTCCGGATTCTAGGGCACCAATTAACCTTCATAAACTGTATATCACTGACCTGTACAGCCAAATCTACCATGAAATCTAAATATTCACTTTGTCAGATCTATATTTTTAACAACTATCTGGCCAGGTTTCATTACAACCATATGAATACAAATTCCTGCATCATAGTCGATCAGCAATATCTTAACACATAAATGCTTATTTACATAACCTTTTAAGATAATACTAATATAAGATTTGATATTCCGATTTCCATCGGTGTAGATTAGCCAGTTTCAGTTAGTGATACAATTGAGTAGGTTAATAGATATATATCATATGATTAAGTCAAACAATATTATTCTGACTAAGCTCAGTGTGAGTAAAGCAATTGCAAGAATCTCTTTCTCTCTAGGGTACTCTAATAGGCTTTTAGTTAGTACAGAAATGAACTGAAGATTGACATTAAAATTGGTCAAACAAAGCATTCAACAAGGCAAAGTTCAAGACAAGTAAATATTAAGTAATATGGGAAGGAATAATATCAATGTGTGGAGATGGAATTTGGAATATCACAAAATTACCTAAACACTTTCAAAGTAAACATTTACATACACAATACACTAACTTGAGTACATACCGTTTGATGATACATAAAATTGGACAATAAATTAATCAAAGACTATATCGACGATTTTGTACGATGCTGTTCAAACGTCACGTACAAAAAGATGCGTCGCTGTACAAGCTGAGTTGAAACAGCTCACAGCACGATGGAAGAAAGTGGAATCGTCAGCAGCAGTCCTCGTCGGGCGTGTTCTTTGCATTGCAGACGTGTTCCAGACAATCGCTGCGACTTCTCTTCAAAGACAATTGTAGTACCATCTCTTGTAGAATGCAGTTAAATTGGTGTAGTTCAAAGTTTATCAGCTCATTTTTGAAGTTCTCCGTCGAATTTGAATTAAAAATCTTTGTAGTTCAACTCCTTAAAACATAGTTAGTTGACTAACTTCAACATATCTTGAATTCCAGCTAGTTTCATATATCACATTGTAGCAAACTATAATGGTATTTCACAATTTCTTGATGTGCATTCATATTTACTTACGTAGTCAGTACTTTTGAATAATATTTCATTTCATTACCTCAATGTCTTATTAACAGTTATTCATTTTCATTACACTTCTGATATCATAAAAACATTCTACCATTAATAAAATTTTCTTACAATAAAGAATTCCAATCAACAGATTGGCTTTTTCCTTTACATCATAAATTCAAAGCACTATTTCATAGAGCAATTAATATATATTTTACAAAGAATTATCATTTATGGTTGGGAGAAACAAAATAAAATATTCAATTATGTGAGATGTAATATCACAGCGAGTGCCTCGATGGAGGCAAGTGATCCAACAGTCCAGCTATTACCAATCGCAATGATTCATTTTGCAAGTATGTATAACAAAAGGACCACCTAAATACTTATAAAGGCAGTGAACACAACATTTATCATTTATGTACAGTAACAGAATACCAAACTGAAAGAAAACCAAAGTTAAATTAAAAAGAATATACTATAAATATTGACAATCTACATCTAAAACTATCTTTCGTGCATCAATGGGAAAGAAATGGCTTTTCTAAAGTTCTGATTTGATTTCAGTATTTGAAAAAAGCAATATTGTTATTTGTGATGGTCCGTGGTTTTCTCAGGGTAGTTAGATCTGTTCATCTAAAATCATAATATCACTTCAAATCACTCTGCTCTCTTGTCTTGCTGGTGCAGGTTTGCAAAACAATCTACACAGCAAGCTCGCACTAGATGCACTCAGTCAACACACATCACTCATCCATGAAGCACCATGCTAAACCTACTGACTGGAAAGATACCTCTTCTCTATGGTCTCCTTCCAGCGTTGATTCTCGGCCATGAGATCCCGGTAGTTGTCGGTGGACACTATGACACCGCCCAGTTCTGTAGCAGCCTGCACAATGTACCTACAACAACGACTACCAACTTCGACACACGACACGCTGCTACTTGCAGAACCGAGGCTCAGCCGGGCAGTCCACATCACGCACTTTGCGAACACACTTTCAAGAAATTATGTCACAGACCACTTGCATTGTTTGGAAAGTAAAAATGTATTCTAATAATGGTCAAAGAAATAAATGAATCTTTTAAACTGTAAATTATTGAATCAATACCCCTCATAAATTTTACCTAAAAGTTCTTGAAAAAACTTCCTGCAACTCACATTTCAATCTTCTAACTGTTGTCTTAAAGAATGAAAAATTTAAAAATTCAATAAACTTGTAAAGAAACAATTGGACTAAGAAATATACATTGAAACATTAAGCTGTATAATTTTTAAGTGTAAATTTGCACAAATTGTTACCATTGTAGCTTAAAATTTCTTATAAATAGCAGTTGTGATTGTAAAAGTGATTATAGATTAGAATATTTCAAACTTGACTAAAATATTAAAATACAAACTACATATTTGTAAAGGAATTAAGCGTTACTTGCCTATCATCATAAGATGACACTGACTTTCCATCAATTATGCGACTAGGTGTTATGACTATCTGGCCGAGCTTCTCATACTTGTCTAGCATGTCCATGAGTCCGGGGACTTTACTGGTCTTACGATACTGAGGCACAAATGCTATCACTCTGTGTTTGCGCTGATCAAAGTATTTTATACAAATCTCAAGGCCTGAAGCTGAAAAATATTTATGGTTGCCATGGCTGAAACAAAAGTAAAATGAATACAAAAAATGAAAAGAAAAAAAAAAGAAAAAAAAAACATATCAACAACAACATATGTAGTATATGAGTGTCACAAAAAATACCAGTAAAATTTCAAAGTTTTATTATAGCTTTCAAAATTTTCTGAAATGCGTAACATAAACAAAAGTACAGTGAACTAAATGAGAACATACCCCCACGCCACATTGTTGCCATCAATGATGATTGGGCGCAAGCCTCCTTTCTCACAGACAGGAGATGGGTTATAAATATTACTGTCATCTCTTTGCTTCACTGGTTTAGATTGCATTTTGACTCCAACACATCCCAGCTTCTTTTTCTTTGACTGGCCATTTGCATGTCGATTCTTCAAAGTCTTCCAAAAATCTGGAGTATAAAACTGTTCAGAGTTACCGGTACGGTCTTCAAACATTGTGACTGCCTCGTTACTTTGCTTGGAGCTGCTCTGCGAAGGAGGGGCAATGTGTTTGACAACCAGCAACTCTGCCGATTGTGGCGTTCCACGGATGTGATCCAGTACTTCGATCGATGAGTTGAGACGCTTTCGTGCCAGAGGAATATAATTACAGCCACTATTTGGATTCACAACTTCCGTGGATTCATCATCACTGTCCTCTAAAATAATTACACTGTCATTTGTTTCTTGTTCCTGGTCTAGACTTGGTTTGTCCTGAACTCTCTCCATACTGGTAGTTGGTTTTGCTTTCTCAGTTTTAAGCAAACTAGAATTTTTCTCTGGTGGTAACATTTCAACATCATTTGAATTACTTATCTTTGAGGAAACAGACCCAGTGTTTAAACCAAGAATTTTCACTTCATCTCCAACATCACTAACAACTGTCACAGGTTTGTTCATCACCTTTAACTTTTTACGAATGCCTATTTCATCTCCAACACCCAAAACTGCAGCCTTCCTTTTACGCTGTCTTCTTGACTGAGAGGCACAGCATTCCAGTTCCTGATCAGTGCTCAAATCAACAATATTGGTGACCTGGCTGTTTGGTTTACGCATCCACCCACATCTACCCCGTGGTCCTCTTTTAGTTTCCTGGGACCCCCTGAGCACAACAGACCTTCCAACTGTACTCTGGCTTGAAACATTCTCCTCATCATCAATTAGACTGATGACATCAGAACTCATATCAGCATTCATCGCATAAAAAACTCTGCTACGCTTTATTCTGTTCCAAATTTTAGGAAATGATCTTCTGAACTTGCGTTTCCTGTTTTTACCTCTTATGGAAATTTCCGCTTTACGTATACGCATGAAGATGCCTTGTTTCCCACAACAGCCTGCAACACACAACTATATATCACATGTTAAATTCTACAAACATAAAGCTAGCCTGTTCTGAGGCAACAGAACACAATGACATAAAAGTACAAATAAACAGTCAATTTCTGCACACAAAAAGGATCTATTTTACATAATTACTATGACTATTTGTAAAATTTACTACATACATGTACAAAATAAATGTAGTACAAGTAATAAAAGGGTTTACCATCATCACCAATCCAAACAAAAAACTTACATTCCATTAGAAAAATAACCCAAATTACATGTAATTTTTTTACAATGCACTCCAACCTAATCTTAAGCTGTAAAAACTAAAAACTTACAAAACTTGCAAAATAAAAGTTAAGGTATAAGTGTCCGAATGCTCTACATTGCAATACTTGAATATCTGGCAGAATAAAGGAGAGAAAGGAGGCACAGAAACTGCTCAAGCAACACACTGTGTGTCAGTCAGTCTGTTACCTGGAGGGCAAGCTGGACAGCTGGCAGCTGGAAAAACCTTCAGAGGGGAGGGAGACGGTAAGTGACATCTTACAGTGCATGCCAGTCACACAGCACTATTCACATCTCTTTGCCTTACAAAGAACACAGCAATTACAGTATTTCAACATGAGAGGCATTCACTTATACTAATTATCGCATTAATACCTATTTCTTAAGGCAAATATTCTGGCTGTTCAGTGAGAGTTTTGCATTAACTACAGTTTGGTGCACATAAACTGCTAGTGCACAAAAACATGCCACCAGTTGCTACTCTGCAACATACAAAACACAAATTTTACTTTGGGAAGTTTAAGTATTAATCCTAAAAACCTTAATTAATTACCAATTCACTAAAACTTTCAAAGGGAACTTACATCTTTATCTACTTTTTCAACACTATTAAAGAAAATTCTGCAAATTGCTAAACCATAGTCTTTTAAAATACCTATAAATTTGAAGATTTATCACATTCCTAACACATGAAACATAGTTTAACATGTTTTGCACTAAACCATTATAAAATTATAAATAATTAAGAAGGTGTAAAACATGGATACTAAAAAAAATGGCCACTTCAAGTGTATGGCATACCAAAAAAATGTTTTAGTGTTTGAAGCATTTGTGAGCTATCATACTCACTCTAAGGGATAATTAACATTGTTCTAAAATATTAGAAAAAATATTTAATATCCTACATGTTAGCAAAAGCCATCATGAAATATACATTTGGTTACTGTTTGAAGCAAAGTCAATATTTTGAGAATTAATATTATAGGCTTGATGCTCACACAAACCCAACTACTGTTGGCAAGTTTTATTGACGTCTTGGCTATCACACTACAAATACACACTAATCTAAAACAGTCACAAACTTCTGCTGATGGATACAGTTGCTTTAGGTGGTGCAGGAGCACATCATGGGTTAGCACTGGGGAGGACTCTGGTTCCAGCCATGATAATTATGTAGCTTCCTATTTCACTCCAAATGGCAGATTGGTTCCTTAACAAGTTCCATGGCAAATTCCCTCTCATATATTCTTAATTGTGCTGTTGGACTTACATATTCTCAAAAAGCCAAGCTTGCTCTATACATCAAGAAAATAAACCTATTAATGAAACCAGTTTACATCCTCAAATAACAAAAAATTAGACAACCAAATATTCCTTGACACAAGCAGCAAAAGGTGTACAACATTTTCAAGAGCAAAACCTGAATTCATCAAAGTATCAGCCCCACCATATCAATAACTGTGTTTATCACGAAAAAATTTTTATGTGCCATGAAAATGACAAGTTGTACCAGGAGATTTCTGCATTACTTCCACAAATCACAAGCCATATTTAGTTGCTTCTTAGGAGAAAAAATTTATGTATAACCTTGAACCCACAGCTAATTACAAAATATAATAAAAACACCAAATTTTGGGCTGAACTGACACCCTCATAATGATGACTACAAAATTTGCAAAAAAAAAGAAAAAAAAGTGAACTTTGGCATTAAGACATAACTTCAAAAACTGTACTAAAGTTAAAACTACTCAACGCAACATGATGATAGTATATATTATGTAGACAGGATAACAAGACCATATCCTAAGAAACATCTGGCCACAAGACTGTGGAGTTACAGCACTTCAGTCCTGAAGGCAAATCTCCTGGTATTGTGATGAACACAATTTGAGTTCTGAGTGTAGGGAATCAAGTGGAAAAAATTGAGAAACCAACAGCAGTCATTTTAACAAAACCTTTTTTTTCTCAATTTTTTCCACAAAAAACTATAAAATCAAAGACAATACAAAAATAAAATCATGATTTATTTCTACAAGGGTACAAGGAATTTCCCATTATTTACATAGTAGTGTACAGTAAAAATTGTCAATAAAGGACAGTCATGAGGAAAGAAAATTATTATCTATGAGAACTAGATTGTTTTACTTAACCTCACCTACACTTAAAAAAAAATATATATATATATATATATGATTTTCATAATAAAAAGTATTGAAAAAAAAAATTATTTAAAAAATTAGTAATTATAACAACAAAACTGTTTACCTTAAAACTTATCCATCTTCATTTACACATCTCATGTAGAGCACTTGTTATGAAGTTTAATTTTGTTTGCTTTGCGGCAAACAAATTTTTTTTTCAAATGTTTAATTTCACTTATCACTTTCAAACCCTCTGTATCACATTTTTTTAAGGAAAAAAGTTTCAATAGTCCCGTTCCTTTCATAGCTTAGTTAACGTCTTACTATAAGATCCGCTTAATTGATGTCAGAGGGATCACGTTCAACTTCCTGTGTTGCATTGATGAGAGTCTCTTGATCAAACATCGTTTATAAACAAAATATTTTTTTCCTTTTCCCTGTCTCATTTCCCGACTAAACTGGCAAACCGTAAAGTTAAAAATTTTCAGGTCACTTAGGCCTATTTGTTTGCGTGCCATTCAATGCCAAGAGAATTCATGTTTATTCCCTTAAAACATGCTGTTTTACTATTTTAATGATAACAGGTTTCTTAAATTTGCCTGCCATATTTACACAAGAGTAAAAAGATCCATCTTTCTTTTGAAATTCTTCCACCCATATATTTTTCAGTTCTTAGCACATTGTTTTGTCACGCAATGCACAACAGAAAAGTTCAGTTTCATCACAGATTTAAAGTTTTTTTCAGAATACTCACTGCAGAGCTCTTTCATTTTATCATTTGACTGAGCTACGACGTTTACGTATACTTCCGCACCTTCCCAGTAAACATTTTTGTAATAGATGTTATATCTTGTTATGTCTTATGCTAAATTTGTACAGCCAAACCACAGAGGATTCAAAATTATTGTAATTTAGTTCTTGTGCTTAGTTTTTTGCGAAAACAAACCAAGTTATGTCTTGGCAATTTGCAGTGTCTTCTCGCGAATGAGAGGCCCACATATTGCAATATTGTTACTTCTTGCCCTGCAGAACCATTCATACGTTATATTATTTACTGCTAAACCTTCATTTTTCGGAAATGAGTGTTTTCTTGACACATTACTATCCTCCAACCACAAATTTGTAAGTGCAGCTTTACTTTTTTATAATTTCTCCTTATTTGTGTTTTTCCCACAAACACTGAATTTACTTGCTAGCTCACGAACACTAAGTTTTTCTTTTTCATGCATATTAATCACATCAATTTTTTCTTGCAGTGTGAGACGTTTTCATTTCTGAGACATTTTTTATTCCCTCCAAAGTTACGCAAATTACGTAAAATAATGCACAAAATTTAAAAAATATACATTTTCTAGCATCTGCTTGTTTGGTAAAACATGCTTGTGGACAAAAAAACAAGGAAGTACTTTGTTTGTAGGGTTGGTAGCACTAAGTAAAGAACTCACATGGCAGCACAAGTTAAATTGTGACTGTCATGGCTACAAATTACTGCTGCCAATGCCAAACATTCAGATTGCCTAAGACAAAAAATGCAGAAATTTTCAATTACATAAATGTAAATAAACAAAATTTTTATCCTTTAAAATTGCAGTCATTGTGAGGCTGTAGTGATATGTGAGTGTTTTTGAGGGAATTAAAAAGGAAACAATGCGCCATGTCGATGTCTGAATCCATTTTTCAGAATGTCTCTTGTATAGTGTTGTTAGCTTCCGAAGAGCTGGTATCAGTTTGCCAGAGAATTGAAAGTTGTCCGTATCATCATATTTTATTGGAAGTTTGTATTACATCATACATAATCATAAATACTGTCATGCATGTTTTATGAATACTCAATATACTGACAAAGTGTTTCATATGTCCTTCTAGATTGTGAAATGGTGTTCAGTTCATCTACGCTCCGCTCAAACTAACTGCACCTTGTACGTTTCTAAAAAAATTATATATTTCATCATTCATGTACATATAGCAGGTAAGAGTCTATAGAAAACAATAAATACTGTTTTTAAACATGCTGAAGATCACAATGCCACACTCTAAAAATCTCAATAGGATGTCTCAAAAGCGAAAGACATAGGCGAGATTTGATCTTAATATGCTTTTGGATATTTAAACTGTAAATATTACAATTCATGAACAAATGACTTGTTACAAACTTATGGTACCTACCATAATCAAAGACTCAACAGAATACATTAATAAATTAAATAAAAAATAAAATCTAGTTCTAATTTATATTCTAATTTATACCAGCAGAAGGCTGCACTGCTAACTCTAAAATAAAAAAAATTGAAGGGCACTAAATATGAAAACATGAAAGCTTCTTTTATGATGACAATATGAGACCAGATTTCTCAACAGCAACAGACAATGCATTGAAGCACATAGCTGCACTCACAGATGGAAGAGGTAAATGGGGTGAATCTATGCTCCGTGATTGTGATGACTTAATGACAGCAGATATTGGCATTAGGTTTTGCCCTTTTTCTTGCAAGTTAAGACACTCAAAATAAATATACACTGACATTAGTAGCGACCGGGAGTCCATAGCCAACGGACGTGTGCGCGCGCGCTCCTCGTTTACCGTCGGTTATCTTGATCTATTTTGGTTTAACATCATCTGTTGGTGTCAAATATTAATTCTTCCATCTTAGATCAACCTGATTTCCGGGGTTTTTTGCCCCATTATGAACCTCTCTCTTTAAAGTCAGTGCAGGTCGTCAACACGGAAATGTTTAGATCACCGACCAAGAAATCTGGTTCCAGTTCTAGTGCAACTCAGGAACTAACCACGTTGGAGATAACCAAGCTGGAAATAATGAAGCCAGATGCTCTTAAACTCGATGATTTAATTAAAAAGGTTGAACTGCTTTGCAATAAAGTTGATGTTCTTCAAAACGAAAACGCTCAACTTAAGTGTCTGCTTATCGACTCCCGCTCTGAAACGGCTGTGATTAAACAAGAACTCATCTCAATAAAAGAAAGTTTGTTTGTAATAAATAAAAGTGAGATATCTTATAGTCAGGCTTTAATGAAGTCTTTGAGCGACAAAAAAACTGAACGTGTAGCAGCACAGAGCGTCTCGGGTAACAGGCGTCCGTCCAGTGACATACACTTCCGACGCAGCGTGAAAAAAGTGATGTCACCAAAAACAACCACACCAACCAACATGCTGACTCTGACGGCTTCACCATTGTGCAAAATGCACGAAAATCCAAAATGAATGCGAATACTAAATCCAAGCGTGAGCCGGAGAGAAAGAAAACACCGATGCAAGTGGGAATCAGGAATATTCCCACCCTTAAAACGGTCGCCAAGCCTGTTCCGAGAAGAACAAAAGCACTGTTTGTTACTCGTTTTGATCCTTCTGTTCATGCAAACGAGATAGTTGACTATATAACTAATGAACTCAATCTTTCACATGTTAAGGTAGTTAAACTTAGAACCAAATTTGATTCTTACGCTTTGTTTCACATAGTAGTACTTGAAGAAGATTTTAATAGAATAAATAACATAGTATTCTGGCCGAGTGGGTGCTTAATCAGTCCCTTCTACGGTAAACTCCACCCGGAACAAATTGCTACCAGTGACTCAACATCAAATAATTCTGTCAGCACTGACAAGACCGTCATCCCCATGAAACCCTTATCAGCTGGTGTCACTGCAACGAACCTGTCTCCGGTGCTAGGAGGAGCACCGTAATTTGTTTTTGTGTATCCTATTTCAAAGGAATTGGAAATTTTTTATCAAAACATCTGTGGTCTAAGAACTAAATCAAAAGAATTCTATGAAAACATTATTATCTCTAATTATGATTTAATCTGTCTAACTGAAACCTGGTTCAACGATCTTAACATTAATTCCCACTACTTCACAGATCAATACTCAATCTACAGAAATGATAGACACACCTTGCTGACTTCTAAAGATCGTGGTGGCGGTGTTTTGATAGCAGTCAATAAGTTTAAATTCACTTCTATTCAGCCTATTTTTAACCTGGACTACCCCGGAATTGAATCTGTTTGGTTAAAAGTTAAAATGACTCAGAATAAATCCTTTATAATTGGCAATATATATTTACCACCCCAAACATCTCTAAATATTTATTCATCTTATTTTGAGACTTTAGAAGATAAACTGGCTGCTTATCAAGATGAGTTAGTGCTACTTGGTGATTTTAACGTCCCAGGTGTTGATTGGACCAATAATCTAACTACCAACATTGTGCACACGCACATCAAAACTAAAGCACAATATCTTATAAACTTTATATCTAGTCTTGGTCTATCTCTCCTCAGTATAATACAATCCTATCATCCAAAAACCTCTTAGATCTTTGTTTTACAAACATCTCGCAATGTTCAGTATCTCATGCGGATGAAGCAATCTTCACTGAAGACCCATATCATCCTGCCTTAATTATAAAAATAATATCTGACAGCATTCCTTATGTGGTCAGTTCTACTAGAGTCTCTAGGTCCTATATAAATGGTGACTATCTTGGTCATTACAATGCTGTTAAAAACTATGATTGGTCAAATTTCTATGAATCTACTGATGTTAACTATCTTATTGATCAATTAACTACTTGTATATGTCACAATATTAATGAATTCATCCCCGTTTTCATTAGCAAACCATCTAAATACCCTGTTTGGTTTTCAAAAGACTTAATTCAAGCTTTAAAATCCAAGAAACATTTTCACAAACTTTACAGAAGAAACAAAAATATGTACTATTATACTAAATTTTCATTCTTTCGAAAACAAACCAAATATCTTATCAAGCGTGATAAAATAAATTGGACCAGAACCACTAACAATAATATCAAGAACAACCCTAAGAAGTTTTGGTGCTATGTCAAATTAATAAAAAACGGTTATCATGAACAGCATTCGTTAAAAGTTAATGATGTTGTATCTAGTGATCCAGCGGTGTTGACTAATGTATTTGCTGAATACTGTTCAAGTGTTTATGTGTCCTCTAATGTCAATTACCAAGTTCCCACCTTAAATTCATTCCTTGATACCTACAATATCTGTTCCCTCTGTTTCTGACAGCCTTGTGTTTAAGGGCATAAGGGCTCTAAAACCCTCAATGTCTACAGGACCCGACAGGATTCCTAATTTTATTCTGAAAGGCTGTTCACATTTATTAGTACCCCTATTAAAACATTTATTTAATACTAGTTTAAGAACCCAAGTTTTTCCAAATAAATGGAAAATTGCAAAAGTTATTCCAATTCATAAAAACGGAAGCAAATTAAATGTGGTTAACTATAGACCAATATCACTATTAAATGGTCTCTCTAAAATTTTTGAAAAAATAGTTTTTAAAATCACTAATTTCCAACTAAAAAATCGTTTATCTAGTAATCAACATGGCTTTAGATCAGGAATGACCACAGCCATCAATCTAATTACTTTCCTCAATCCTATTTTTAATGAAGTCATTAGCAGGGGTCAGGTAGATGCCTGCTATTTTGATCTTGCTAAAGCTTTCGATACTGTAAACCATTCATTACTATTAGGCAAGTTACATAATTTCGGTCTTAGTGACAATTATGTTAATTGGTTTTCTAGCTACCTTAAAAATTGAACTTTTTTTGTATCTATCAACAACTCCAATTCTTCAAATTTTATAGCTAGTTCTGGAGTTCCTCAAGGTGGTACCTTGTCTCCTTTACTTTTTAACATATTTATTGATGATATTACTCAAATTCTGAATCATTCTTCTGGCACTCTATTCGCAGATGATCTAAAAATAAGTAGAAAAATTTTCTCTTTTAATGACTGTTTATTATTACAAACTGACATTAATGAAATTAATAACTGGTGTAAAGCAAATCTTGTGACCCTCAACAAAAGCAAAACAAAAATAATATCCTTTACTAGAAAATACCTTCCTATCAAATATGATTATAAATTAGGCAACACCTTAATTCAGAAATCCTCTTCTCTCAAAGATTTAGGTATCATTCTAGATTCTAAATTGTTCTTTCACCAACATGTTCAACATTTAATTTCTAGTTCCCGAAGAACATTAGCTTTAATTAAATATGTCACATGTTATGCTACAAAAACTGATTCTATCCTCTCACTTTATTTAGCATTAATTAGGTCAAAACTAGAATACTGCTCAGTAATTTGGAACAACATCAATATGTGCGATACTATGAAAATCGAAAATATACAGAATAAATTAATAAATATTATTAATCAAAAACATCTTCTTCTACCCAATCTGATCTCTCTCTCAAGTCGAAGAGAATTACTTGACTCTATTTTCATTAAAAACTGTTATACTAACAAATTGAACTGTAAATATATACTTGACAACACCGGTTTAAGAGTACCTCCTTTTAACAGTCGTTTAACTTCCACTTTATGTACAGTTAACAGAAATAATGATCTTATCTTTAGGCTAATAATCAATTTTAATAAATTTGATAAATACTTTAATTATTTTCCTTAGTTCTTAATGATCATGTGTGTTTCAGTTTTGTATTGTCTAAATTGTAACGTTTGAATTTTGTTTTATTGTCTTCGTTATGTGTGTTTTGTTTTTATATGTATTATATTGTATTGTTTTGTGTTTTTCATTTATGTTTATTATTGTGAGTGTATATGTGTCTAATTGTGTGCCAACTATTAAAGGCTTTGTCATGTTAGTTGGCATGTTACAATTACAAATAAATAAATAAATAAATAAAATAAATAAATAAATTTTCATGATAATCGGTCGAACTTAACAAATAACCATGACATAATTACAATTAGAAAATATTACAAAGCATAAATCAAAGCAACTTAGACTGTAGTAGGTATAACCTAATATTGCCACACCATATGTGCCTTAATGACATGTACACAAATTAATAAGACTGTAACTGTGGTACTACATCAGCATATCTTTGGCAGCGACTCAAATAACCATAAGCATTAAACAAAATTCTGACTATGTTACATTATGACACGATAAAGGTGAAAGCAGTAGGTATACTAATTACAACTGGTAGTCACATAAATCATTTCTTTCATTACAGAACCAAAATTTTCACAAATATTTGTGACAATGGGGCAATAACTATGCATAATAAGATACTCACAGAAAAAATAGGAACATATGTTGACATTATGCAACAAAAAAAAGTGTAACATTTATATAATACTGGATTCTGTCAGTATAGAATGTCTTTTTTCAAACCCTTTTAATTATACTCCATATGATTAACCTGTAAATAAAGACTGCTACTTTAGCAGAAAAGCCACACACCTGTATAAGTAACAAAAACAACTATGTACTGACAAAGTGCAATGTAGAACTGGAATTATTCCTTCACATCCTTCACTGAAATACTTGGTCACATTTTATGTGATTTTTCCATTTTTTTAAAGGAAACCTTTCAATTGGCAACAACAACAATGAACTAGACTTTTGCATTTTGCATATTCGCCTGAACCCAAGATATGGTGGTGTGACACACATCTGCATACAGGTAATGATCTTGAAATGTTGTACACCACTTACACACCAGTAAAATAATAATTAATTCTAACCTACTTGCCTATTATAACCAACCACAGATAAGATTAAAGAATAAATGAGTAGTCTAACAGATTGCAGACATAAATTAATCACTCGCAAACAAAACCAAGTCAATTCTGATTTTTTTGTCCCTTGAGGATGTAAACTGAGCATTGTAAACTATACACATCATCAACAGTATACAAACAAAATGATACTGAAAACGTGATGATACCTCTCATACAAATGTTACCAACATTACATACCAGTTCACTGTTGCAATAGCAGGGTTTCCTGGGATAGGGATCACAATGCACTAATCTTATTAATTTTTCATAAATATCATATAAACATGCTAAAAATTAAAAAAAAAAGAAAACATGGATAATACAACAAAAGCACGGATGAACACAGTAGGCTTTCTATGAAATGTTGCAACTACTTTGTCACAGAAAACATACTGTGTTCATCCGTGCTGTCATTGGCATATTGTTCATATTGTTACGATCGCGCTTGGCTGCAGTGCTTGGCGTCGCCGCGCTCGTTCGGCCTGTCTGCGCCCCCTTCCACCCGCATCCTCTCCCTGGTATCTCATGTCATACTATCTCGCGACATCCTGACCGTCGCAGCGCGCACCTGCCTCAGATCGAGTTACTTAAAAGAGGCCGCACTGCGGCATAAAAGGACTCACACATGTTTATCGGCGCGTTTTGTGGGAACCCGATGCTTGTTGCGTTTATCGGCGTTCTTTGAGCAGCCGCCGCGTCCTTCGAGGACTCACGACGCGTTTCTGGGCATTTTGACGGCGAATGTCACGCGATATCTCGGAGACATTCCCGATTGTTCTGGACGGGAACCCAAGGGCTATATAAGAAGGTTGGGCCGACCTTCGAGTCAGTCAGTCGGAGACTGAGTGAGTTCTCCCGTGGCGGAGATCCGGGCGATAGTGCCGCGGGTGCGGCAGAGTGGCGAAGTCCTTGGACGAAGGTTCCAGGGCAGGGAGTGAGTAAGTTCAGTGGAGTCGAGAGCTTTCCCGCGGCGGAGTTTCCGGGCGATAGAGTCGCGGGCGCGGCGGAGTCAGTGAAGTTCCGAGTGAGGCGTCGAGTGGGATCTCGGCGAAGGGAAGTGCGTCGGCGGCGGCGGAGTGCGGTGACGGAGTCCTGCGGCGGAGACCCACGAGGGGTGCTGCGGCGAGAGTTGCGCCAGAAGTGCGGCCCAGCGAGGTGTGTGAAACGAGTGACTGGGGAATTGACATTTCTTTACCTGTAATTAATTATCTGCCAATTTAGAAGATTATTTGTAAGTGACAAGTAGTAGTAATAAATAAAACTGTGTGTGTGAAATAAAATCTATTAATTGGGCTATCCTTTACGAAGCCCCGCGGTAAATCGTAACAATATTATCTGTTTAGTTTCATGGCTAGTTCATCTGTGCGACACTGTTGTCATGAAGTCAATGCTATCTGCTTAGTTTCATCCTTGGGTTCATCTGTGCATTGTTGTGGTGTCCCAAGGTTGAAATATTTTTCTGTTTTACTGTTCTTGTTTCTACTATCTCATAGTTGTCAGCCCAGTGTATTTGTCTATGCTGTAATTTTATATGACTAAATTCTTTCTGTGGAATTATCTATGCTGTCTAGGCATTTAACATCAGATGATATTAACTTGTTTGTGTGTTTATGTATTCATCTCTGCTGCCCATTCTTGAGGTTATGTGAACCAGTGTAAACTGTGATGCAAATTTGAAATAACTGGCACAAATTAATTTTTCACTTAAAATCCATAACATAAATTTTGTTAGCCCACTGTTTATCCTGATCAAATATTTTCTACTAGGGTCCCGTGACATTATCCCAGCGCCGCACCCAAGAGGCTGGTGTGATTTCGCCAGCCAAGTATTAAACATCATTTTTCTTCCCGCCTCAGGCCAAGAGCGCGACCAGTAACAGTGTCCAACTAAGTGTCGGAGAATGCTTTTCTCAGCATCCTCCCAGGGCAGCCCTCTTCCCAGAGCTCAGCTTAGGTTAGCAGCTCCAGTCATGCCCCATTCTAGTTTTCCAGGGCTGTCGGGCACGTATCAGCGCCCACCCTAAGACATTTCTCACGAGCTAGAAGATCTCCCTCCATCTTTTCCATGAACTTCACTGAATGCACTAACCAAGGTATTTAACCTCGCCTCTTGGCGAGCCAGAACCAAGAACACCTCACTGGCTAGCGAAAGGTCTGCCTTCGCCATCTCGTGGCGTTCCTCGTGCAGGACTTTTGTGAACTAACCCCGAGTCTGTTTCACCTGCACCCCGACAGAGCACGCTGCTTTCGGAGCGTGAGTGACCCCCGATGCCCCTTAAGTTAGGCTACCAGCCACCTTTATTTATTTTTATTTTTTTGGTCGGCGGAGCGATCTCTCAAGCCGCCAACTCCAACCAGTCAGAGGCCAGTTCCCTCACTCCCTAGGCCTCCGGGCCCCTAGCGCAAGTTTTAACTACATGCAGCCCTATGGATTGATTCACTCTTCTGTCGTCATTGTGGTGGTTTCGTTCGTGAAGCAGTCTTAGAGCGACTAACTTAAGGGATGTAATCCCAGAGTTTCCTGGAAGTGATTCCTAGTTTTTTTGATTTCTAGCTTGCTAGTTGCATTAGTTCGAATTACTAGGTAATCCTGTAGCATGACTCACGCGAGTGCTAGTGCATCTTCAGAGGGAGTGATTTACTTCATTCCACCCCTAGAATGGTAAGTGGGAAATTCTACGCCTTTTTGCCTATAGTTGGCTGTCTACCTAACTTTTTTCCTGACTTCTCTTTTCCTGTTGCTTATCACCTTAATTTGTATTCTTGACCACTGGACCTCCTTTTCATTTGGTTCCAGTGGAGTACAAGAGATGGTACAAGAGTTTGGCCTTTTCTCCGGCTCAAGTCCATTGCCAAATTCCATTCAATTCACATGCTTCCCTCCCGCTTAGACATGAATGCTACGCATCTCTCCAGCCGGCTAACCTCTCAGCCGCCACCTCTTCTCCTCGCTTCTAGTCACCACCAGTGAACAGTCAACGATATCATAAATAGTTCCGCACTGGTTGGGCTAACCAATGTTTCAACTTCCTAGTTAAATTATTTATGTTAGTTTTTTGTGAAAACTTGATTATAACATGTCTTAGTTGGTCAAAAGGAAAATGTTAAATTTATATTTAATGTACAATTAATAATTATTTGTAATCAATGAGTTTTGACGGCCGGGGTCCCTCCCAGTAACTTTGAGTTGTGTAATTTTGTAATTCTTGAAACAATCAAAAGAAAATAATGAAAACTATAATTAGCAATAAAAAGGGTAAGCTTTGAGCAAACATCTTCGTTTTATTTATTTCTTCAAATATAATCAGTTTTCTACTTCTTGTGAGAAGGAAGTTTTCTTTTTTTTTTTAAATGTTTCTCCCTTGTGTACCTCTGAGTATACTGTAGTGTCTTTCGCCCACTCAAAGCAGCTTCCAGGACTTTTATAACTAAATAACTTTTATAACTAAAATAAAGCTCTCGTTAACAACACAAGAGCAATAAACCAACATAACATATGTCCATGAAATTGTTTTAACTACACAATAATATTATTGCACAGTTACTTGATTTGAAAAAATTTTAAGTAATTTTATGCACAGAGTACCATGTGAATATTTAAATTTTGTTGAAGAATAATACAATAAGCTGTACCGTGTGAAAAAAAAATTTGCTTCTGCACTTGCCCCTAATTTGGGGGGGTCTGTTCTATTTGGTTAGAAAAATTCTATTTAAACTGCTACTAAGGTTTGAAATTAATTCAAACACCACCTGCTCTGACTCAGCTTGTATTTAACAACTGAATAAATGGTTTGAGCTAATTATTATTTTAGCACTTATACATTTTATTCTTCACCAAAATGTTTATTTCTGATTTTCATTTTGATTCATACTTTTGTTCTGTATTTTTAGTCTTGCAAATAATAACAAAAACCAATAAAAATTCTTTCCTTTGATGAAACAGAATATAATAACACTATTTTTTTTAACATTATTATTTGTTATCACTAATACTTTAGAAAAAAAGGTTTTTTTTTTTTTATTCTTAAGCTCAATTTCTTTAGTTTTGCTTAGGACACACAAACCAATGACATTGGCATTTCTAAATTGTTTCTGCCAATTATGGCATTAACTATCGTATTTGTTGGTAACGTGTGCTCAATACTTATACAGTGCAATATGAAACAGTGTGACATATTGCTAAAGGCCAGGGAATAATAAATAGCTAACATCTGACAATACAACACTGTATAACTTTACAATCTTATAGTAAAGCATTTTATCACATTGATGCAAGCACATGACTTAAAGTCAATAACAAATTTCAACAATATGTTTTTTTTTGTTAAAATAATAATAAAAAAATTGATCTGGCCTTTGAGAAATCCTCTCCGACACACGCAACAAAGCTCTGATTGGGTAAAACTCATTGTTTCAACAAAAGTATCGCCCTATTGTGAAACAAACTAACATGGCTTATAAAAACTTTATAGAACTGTTCTGAACACACTTCTCTTAGGGTACTGTAAGGAGAATTTTATTAAAACCAAGTTATTTAATAATTTTATTGCAGTTGCAATGTGAAATAAAAGATTTTAAAAAATCATATAATCTGTAAATATTGTGAGAAAATTTTATTTATCAATGACTTTTGCATTAATTAATATTTTTAACACTAAAAATATTGCAATCTATGTCAAAAATGTGGACAATTCTCTGATATGTCATTACTCAATACGATTGTATTCGCCAATTTTACATGTACAAAAATATCATGCAAAGAAGAAAGAATGTGTGAAAACAAATTAATTATTAATGTATTTTACAATAGCTAAGGTTTTAATACTCACATTATAATAATTAGAAGTTGTTGAAAAGCTTAAAATTCCAATGTGCATTGGGTATCACACAGCCTTAATTTAGTTATTACTTAATACGATCATATTTGACAAGGCTCCAAAATTATAAGAGAATCAATGTAGGAAAATTTTTCTGCTATCATCAACAGTTAATATTTTTGTAATTGTCAATGGACAGCATGCGTGCACATGCTCACACACACACACGCACATGCACACACAAGCACACGTGCACACACAAGTAATTGCACATAAACACACATGCAAGCACACACACAAAAACACGAAAAAACAAACACACAAAAAACACACAAAGAGAGAGAGAGAAAGTTTAACTTTTAACTTCTCTCAATAATGTGTGCAGATTTATATTCGTGATCCATCAGCATTCATTAGGTAGGTACGTCAGCGACATAGAGTAGGTAACCATTGTTTGGATATGTACATTCCAATAAAAAAGTTAAAATAATATTTATTTATGAGACAAAGATTTTATTTTTTAGTTTCTAGTCATTAAAAAAAACTGCAAAATTTATTGCTTGCATTTGGGTGAAAAGTTGCTGTATAATATAAAAAAAATTCAATAAAAATTACAACTAATTTTTTTTACAAAGGTAAATGAAGGTAAAACACATGAAATGTTCCAAACCACTGTGTTGTGTGTAAATGTAGCTTCCAATTATGTGCTGCACATGTGCACATGAGGGGTGGAAGGACCTACACTACAGAGAAAGTTGAAAGTATCATGAAAACAGCATTCAAAAATTCCTACTAGATTCTGAGAAACTACTTTTTATATGTTAAATTAGGTAGCCTGTGCAGTGACATGGCTGCCGCAGCTCTGTGCTTTATTTCAATTGGTGATATCCCTGATCCTATTGTCGCCACCCTGCTGTTTCCTTGAGACTAGCTGCAACTTTATCCTGTGGTCTCCAGAGATCCTTTAGAATAGAGCATAACCGAGGTTGTTTTCAAAAAGATAGGGATTTTTAATGTCAGTAATTTATGACTGAAGAAAATTTAGCACAGAAGCTTTATTGAAATTGGTATCAAAATATATGAAATTGCAAAATGGCAAGACCTAATCCCCGTTATCACACGGACATTTAATTTTGAAAATGGTCTTGGCTACACTATATTACTAAGGATATTGCAAAACCAAATCAATCAAGAAAACAGTAGGACTGTTGCAATAATCAGGGCAATCTCTCTTTAAAAAACCATCTCAGCAACACTATTCAGTACAACATAAATTTAAGTGATTTTATTTAAGGTAATATTTATGTTGTAAAAAAAAATGACAAATATTTAAACTTTCTGACCAATGTACTCTTTCCATGATTAGAAAATGTTAACTGTGCAATATATTTAAAAAAATTTGCCTTTTTAACTCATAATTAGTATCATTGGCCACATATTATATAATTCATTTTTTTGATGTATATACAACTTGTAGCATGGCGATCTTCATATAAAGTAAAAAAGCATTCTACAATTCAAAAAGTCACAGGTAAAATACCACATGTCATATTTCACTTAGCCATTTGGGAATGTACAAAACATTGTTTAAAAATGCCACTATAATTTTGTAATTTTATAACCATTAGATACAAAACATTATTGATATAAACATTTACTTTTACATACTGTTTGAACACCATCACAAAACTGGCCTACACTTAAGGCCCTGCCACATCTGCGCAATAGCGTATGTCTGACCTTTCTAACTGTATTGTCCGACCATGTTGTCTGATGGATTTTCTGTAGCAGCGTGCCACATTCATTTATCTGATGATCTGGTTCACATGACTACATAGAGGGCATCATGATAGATTGCTATATATTTGTAGCTTATCATTACTTGAGAACTTTACACAAAATAGAGATTAATGTTAATATAAATTAATGGAATTTCGATACTTTTTGTAAATTTTAACTAGGAGTTTAATATCTACTACAAGCAAACCTGTTATTTTCGTACCTACACATGTTTATTATTTTATTTACTTTTAATTTTTTTGTTTCAAAGCAACTTAAAAAACAAAATTTAAAAAAAAAAAATGCTTAATTTTAAAAAAATATAAATAAAACAAATGTTTAGAAATACAAATTTTTCCGCAATTTTACTTTTGTTTGTACTCGTCATGCTTCTCATTGGCCAATATTATTGATGACATCAGATGCTGATGGTGCTGACTGACTTGTCTAACCTCTGAGGTTCAAGTTCGCCAGCTCCGGTCAGACAGATCTGCTACACACTACTGTACCATTAGCACCTGACTTCATTTGTCACATGGAACAATCAAATTTAACATCCGCATGTGAATCATTAGCCCCGACTTAGGCAGATATGACTGCACGAATGTGGCAGGCCCTTTAAACAGCTAGCACCACATTTTGTGTAAACAGTACCTAGATACTAAAATAATCGCCATATTAACAAAGCAGCATTCTCATCCATTCTCATTGCCTCAAATTAAAGACAATTAACTTAATCATTAACAGGAAATACACTGTGTTTACAGTATGAATTTCGAAATCCTGCTGCAGTTGGGCACAAGTCCAGGGGCAAGCAGCCCTGTCTACTTTTCCCATACACTTCGGAAATGTACCACATTCCTTGCTGTCACCTTCTCCTTCCCAACTATTCCAGATCTCTATTGTTTTTACCATTATCGATTCTTACCCTCTTTCTATTCTCCTCCTCTCTCTATAGAGATTTGAGTTTTCCCTCCCGTTTCTTCCTTTCTATCCTGTGTTTATGCTTTCCCCACCCATCTCATTCAGAAGCTCGTACATTCTGACCAACCTCTCTGTCCGCCTTCTTTCCTGAAGATAGTCTCACCCCAGTTCCTTCCTTGGTAGTTTCACATCATCGCAACTTCTTAGAACGGAAAGGAAAAAAATCGGAAAACATGGTTTTCACACACTACACACGTCCCTAAATTTACTCCGAAGGTATGGTTTCTAAATTCCTACTAGTTTGTGAAATAATTAAAATTTTATATATTACAATAACTGTACTTTTACGCTGCCGACGACATTCATTGTTTTCCCGTGTGTGTGTTTTTTTTTATTTTAAGAATTTAGTCAATGTAGGTGGTGGTGTAATAATGAAACTTGTTTAAGTAACGACTGTATTACAATTGTAAGGAATCTTTGAAGTTTATATTTCATGTTTGTTTTTTTAGATTAAGTAACTGTATTATGAAATGTTTGAATTGTTACATTGCATTTTAAGTACGTACAATTTTGAGACACGTTATAACGAAAAAGTCTAATGAGAACCAAAAATTTGAATTGAATTGTTCACGTTCATTTTATGTGAGGAATACGTACTGTGCACTGAAGTAGCTGAAACATTGAATTTTGCAGTCTTTCCAGGTATTATTTGAGTACAGCAGTCATACATTCTGTGTTTGATATGGTTGGTGTTTTGAAGAGCGAGTGAGGTGTGTGAATGGGCTATGCGACGGGTATTCCCTGGATGTATTTGAATTTATGCATTTAACAAATTCTTGGCATTTTTTATTTGTGTATTTGGTAGATCATGGGGTGTTGAGTTCAGAAGTGAAGTGAAGTGAAGTGAAGTGAAGTGTGACAAATGTGGGGCTGTCACTGAATTGACCGAGAACAGTGAATTCTTTAGTTGTCAACAGGCGACTGTTAAATGTGTTGGTAACAAAATTAAGAGGGTAAAATGTAATTTCAAAAATCATTCAGAAAGTAACGTCATTTTCAAAAAGTAAATTTTCAGTTGAAACAATACTTAAGAGGCCACTCCTGTGTTTCAGGGGCACTATGCAACCCACGTTAACCTCATAAGATTCAATGCTATTTTCATTCTGCTTATAACTAATTAACTAATATAGATTTCGAAATTATGCTTGCTTGATATGTAAGACAACGATGCTCTTATCAAAGCCCCTTTCTTCAAAAACGTGCATAAATTATGGTTTTATACTAATCTTTACTAATATGCATAAGTGTATTGTCACTTAATTATTTTTAACTATTACTCACCCAGCTAAGATTAGGTACATTAGGAGACATTGTCATGTTGGGATAGAAACAGTCACAGATTGGTTGTCCTATTGTCGAGAGATGGTGATCAAATGGAGTATGAATGTGTCAGTAGGAAAATTGGGTGGATCGGAGTTAATTGTTGAAATAGATGAGGCCAAAATTGTTAAACATAAATATGATAAGAGTCAAATTGTCCAGGGTCACTGGGTTTTTGGCGGAATCAAGAGAAAAAGTAATAAAAATTATTTTGTTTCTGTCGAAGATAGCACTAGCACAACTCTCCTGCACGTGACCGAGAAATTCATTTTGCCTGGAACAACAATTACTAGTGACTGTTGGCATTTTTATCATTATTTTTCAGAACACCATTATGTTCACCTACAAGTGAATCATAGTTTGAATTCTGTTGATCCCGACACAGGGGCAAACACCCAAAGAATAGAAAGACTTTGGCACGATGTGATGCAGAATATACTTTGTGGTACAGTCTGCTAATTCTGCACTAAGTTGGGTAACTCGCGGAATTCAAGTTCTATTAAAGGTATTCTGACGACAGGGAACAGCTGCATCATTTCTTGCTGACAGTGAAAAGCATGCACCCGCACCCTACATAGGTGAGTGCTGATTTTTTAACATTTTTGTTTCCTATATTGAAGTTTATCCCTGGTTCCTGATGGCTTGATTCTGATAGCATAATCCTGTGGTACATGATGCTTGCTGTTTTATTTCAGTACCTTGAAAGATCCTCATGGTATGATCCTGTTGGCTTGATCTTGTGGTACATGATGCTTGCTGTTTTAGTTCAGTAGTCAGAAGATCTTGCACTTAAAATAAATTGCAAAATAAGAAAGAATTATGATTGTAGGTTGAAAAAAAAAATTTTATTCAATTTAGGATCATAATTCATTATTATATGACAAAACAGCATCATGTACAAAAGGATTAAGCCAACAGGATCATGCCATCATTAACAAGCCTTCAGGATCCAAGGATAAACTTAAATATATGAAACGAAAGTATAAAGAGTATTTTTATTCTCCATAGTTGGCTACAGTTGTGCTAAAAAAGAGATACACTATCATGGGTAAACTATTAATGGTGGTGGCAGTGTGAAAACACAGGTATTGTAATGTAATATAGAAAATTTTAATTATTTCACAAACTAGTAAGAATTACAAAACCATCCCTTTGGAGTAAATTTAGGGACATGTGTAATGAGTGAAAACCATGTTTTCAGATTTTTTCCTTCCCGTTCTAAAACGCTGCGATGTTTGATAATCACCCCTTCATTAGTTCTGATGATCTAATGATATGCTCCCCACTTATAATTTACCAGTCTCCTCTACTTCCCCATCATCACCACCCTAGTTACACACCTCAAAAACTCCCTCTAATTCTCTCTCAAGCACTGCTGTGTATGGGTCCCACATCACCACCATATACTTCAGCATGGGGTGTACCATATTGTTGTTATAGGCATTCTCGTTCAGCACACTACCTACCCATCCTAGCATACATGGATTGCCTGCTTTCCTTCACAACTTTACCCACCTGTTCCTACCCACCCCACCCTTTGTATTCCCGCCCACAAGACACAATACTATTCCAACTCCTTCATTGTTTCTGTAGCACATGACTGGTACAGGCTCCCTGCAAAGTTGTGAGGCTCAGAAACACTCTTGAAATTTAAACATAAGGTTGTGAAATACAGTGTTAAATGTCATCAAGAATTCTACAACCACAGCCACTTATGTATGTGTAATGTTTGTAACCGCATTTCTGCTGCATCCCTGTTTGAAGTTTTTTTTTAATTTTTAATGTTATTAACTTTTGTTTGTATACGTTTTTTAGTAGTACAGAAGTCTGGATTTTAGTTCTTAAGCTATTAGTTTAGTACCTATTATAATTTTAAGAAGTATGATTTTGGTGTAGTTGTGTAGTAGCTACTGTGGTTAAGTGTAAGAGAAGGCTAAATGCCTTAACTTCAAAATTAAGTCACTAAACAAATTTTCTTAGAGCAGCACTATACCCAGATACTTAAAACTTTCTGTCACTCCTATCACCTCTCCCTTTCATTGATAGTCCGTCTTAATCACCAAATGATTCTGACCACCATTGTCTTTCCCATATTAATCCATTAGTTACTTTCCACCCATTCTTCAAATGTCAAGAGTCGTCCTGCAATCCTCCCTCCTCTGCATCCCCGTATACCACACATTCATCTGCAGATGTCCCTTTTATATCTTCTTCAATGATGAAGTTAACCATGATAGTGAAGAGCAGTAGCCCCAATACACTGCTCTCCTCCAAAAATTATTCTCTACTTGTACTGCTAAAAGTAATAATTTAAAGTTATTAATTATTGTTGTTTATAGATCACCTAATTCTAACATTGCTTTATTTTTCAATTCCCTAGATGTATTATTAGAGAAACCTTAAAATTTAAAAATACCTATAATAATATGTGGTGATTTTAACATAAATATGAATATTGATAGTGATAATGCAAGAAATTTTTTGAATATATTAAAGACTTACTGTTACTCAGCCTACTAGGGAAACTGCTAAGACTGCTACTATAATTGATAATATATTAACTAATCTTAATAAAACTTCTTACAAAACCACTGTTATATTTACAGGACTTTCTGATAATTATGGTAAAGTAATTAAAATTAATAACTTTAAAAATATACCTCCTACTAAGGAAAGTACTGTAGAAAGTACGTGCTTTGACAGAAATAGTTTAAAAAACTTTTGCAACCTTTTGAAATCACTTGATTGGTTAGATATCTATAGCAAAAATAATGTTGATGACATTTGTCTGTCATTTTTAAATAAATTTATGTTATGTTTTGAAGAGGGTTTTCCTCTAAGAACTCATCAGATCTATTTTAAAGCTATAAATAAAGGGTGGTTAACTAAAGGTATCAAAGTATCGTCCTTAAATAATAGAAGGTTATATAAACTGTCAAAAATTTCATCAGACCCAGTTTTTGTAAAATATTGTAAAGATTATCATAAAATTTATAAACAAGTTCTAAAATCTGCCAAGAAATCTTATTTTGAAGGGTTGCTTAAATTATCAACAAATAAAACTAAAACTATTTGGAATATTGTTTAAAGTGAGTTAAATGAATCTGAAAATGTACAAAATATAGAGATAAAGAAACATGATTCAGACCTATGCATAAAATATCCATATGAAGTTGCAAATGAGTTTAGTGAATATTTTTATAAAATAGTGCATGAACAACTCCGTGTTCATCAGATTATTAATAATAATGTGTATAACACAGTAGCCATTTCTGGCACAACCTATACATCTTCTATTTTCATATTTCCTGTAACTAAAACATAGTTATTGACAGTAGTTCATAAATCAAAAGGTAAACGTTCATCAGGTTTAGATGCTGTACCTGATTTTATTATTAAGACTTGTATTGATTATACAGTTGACCCATTGTTATATCTTTATAATGAATCTTTTATGCAAGGTTATTTTCCTACCTTATGGAAGTGATCGAAAGTTATTCCCTTGCATAAAAAAGGTCCTCGTGACGCCTGTCAATTATAGGCCAATATCTCTTCTGTCCTCATTTTCAAAAATATTAGAATTATTAATGTTTAATAGATTAATGTCATTTTTTGAGAAAAATAAAATTTTAGTGGACAGTCAACATGGATTCAGGCGTGGTAAATCTACGATAACTGCACTTTATGAATTTATCAGTAATATAACTATGGACCTAGACAGAAGGAATCATCCTGTTGGGCTATTTTGTGACCTAAGTAAGGCTTTTGATAGTGTTAACCATAAAATATTAATTAAAAAGTTAAGCACATAAGGTGTAAGAGGTACAGCGCTTAATTGGTTAACATCTTACTTGTCTCAGCTTTACAAGTAATCGTAGTACAACATATAGATCCCTTAACCAACATAAAATATAATGTTCATTCAGATAGGCAAAACATATATGTTGGTGTTCCTCAGGGTTCTGTAATAGGACCTTAGCTTTTTCTTATATACGTTAACGATTTGCCTAAAAATGTTAAGAGTGGGAAAATTGTATTATATGCCGACGACACTAATATATCTATACATGGAGATAACCCTTTAAGTTTAATTGCAAATATCAAAATTTTAACTAGGGACATCATAGATTGGTTTAAGGCTAATGAATTAATTCTTAATAACACAAAAATGTGGCTGCATTTTAAACTTAATAACTTATACAATTTGCAAGACCCAACTGTGTCGATAAATGGTGATGATATATCTCAATCAAATTCAACCAAAATACTAGGTATAGCTAGGTATATATATTGACAAGAACCTTAATTGGAAATCTCATATTGCTCATTTAACTAAAAAAAATGAGCTCAATATTATTTGCTATGAGAACATTTTCAAAACTGACTAATCTAAATGCTTTAAAAATTATTTACTTTATTTATTTTATTTTTTTATTTATTTATTTTTTACCTCACTTAGGATATGGAATAATATTTTGGGGTAATTCCACGGACTCATCTAAAAATTTTCGAATACAGAAAAGATTTGTACGTATGTATAATAATGCATGTAAATTATCGTACCTTATGCAGACAACTTTTCAAAAGCTTAGGTGTCTTAACATTACCATCCTTATACATTTATGAATTACTTATATTTGCTCATTCACAGTTGAATGAACTGCACAAACTCAATTTACATTGGTATTTACATATTCAACTAGAACAAAAAATAATTTTCATATATTACAACATCCTACAAAATGTGCAAATAGTCTGAGATACTCTGCTATATGTCTTTATAACAAACTTCCACCACATTTTAAATCAGAAAACCAACTTTGTGCATTTAAAAAAAACTGAAAGATTTGCTGTTGGAATTCAGTTTTTATTCTATTAATAATTTTATGGAAGCAAAACTATGCTAAAAATGTATTATTATTATTATTATTATTATTATATGATGTAGGGTCAGGTGGGGTGGATATGATACAAAAAACCAAACTTTTTGAATATTATTTTAACTAAGAGCACCACAACACTGAGAAAATTACGCACATTTATTGGGGCTTTAGAAACCTAACCCTAACTCAATAAAAATTTAGATTAATTAGTTAGATTGATAAAAAATTAATTTAGTGTATCATATTCACCCTGCGATTGGGGGGAAATGATACACAGGTGGGGTGAATGAGATACATCATTATATCCTACTTCCTAGCAACACTATCAGTGTAGTGGGGTGCGTGTGAGACAGGCCAAATGCATGTGTATCACCCACAAAAAATTTCATGACAATCAGTTTAGTGGTCCTTGAGTTCTGACATAAAATATGAAGTCATGTTACAGAGTGAATATTTTCCCTCTATATTAAAGAAGCATACATTTGGTCACAGTACATAAATGTGACTAGTGACTAGTCAAACAAATTCTACATATGTACAATTTTGATCATTTATCCACGTAGGTACTGTCCAATTATTGAACAATCTTCTCAGTCAACAACAAATTGAAGAAATACTGTGGTCCTAATAAGGATTTTCTCTCTATTTATAGTAAATACAACAATAGCAAAGGAATAAAAGCAGCTTACTACAAACTAAAATATGGAATGCTTAGAAATACAGAGTCCTACATGTGATGTTAAATTATTCATATTACTATAATATATAAACATAGGGGCCTACATAGAACAATAAGTTTTACAAATTGGATTAAGTACAATTGGTTTATGTTCAGGTTTACCAACATACAGAAATAGCTTTAAGGTAAAAAAAACTAGGTTTTAATGACAACGTACATTTCAAATTCAGCAGTGGAAAATAGAAATATTAAGCACTTTTTTATAAAACTACCTAAAATTATGGTATCACATTCACCCCATGCTGTGTATCACATTAACCCCATGTTCTGTATCATATTCACCCCAAAAATTTAGGCAGCAATAGTAACTAAGATATAAATGTTAGACTATCTTTCTAAGCATTAAAACATAGAGGATACTTTCCTGCACCATTTAAAACTATAATTTTGAAGCTATCTTCTATGCACACAAAGATATAACAACAGTTACTGGACCTAGACATGAAAATTTTTTTGTTGAATTATTTCTTGCTTGAGACGTTTTCATTTCCTATAAAATGTAGCTAAAGGTTTATAACATTCATTATGGAATGGGGACGTACAAAGAAGAGGCAAGCAAATGTATTTTCTTCAAATTTTTTGTATAGCTAAAAGTAAATTTTTTTTTAATGTAATCACTTTCACCCCAAGTTTTACACTGTATCACATTCACCCCACCCAACCCTACATTTTTTGTTTTTTACTATTATTTTTGGTGTTTGTGTATATGATTGTACTTAAATGTGTAATCATAATGTTTAATACTCTTGACGAGTCCTATACTACATGTACAATATAATTGTATTTTTGTAGTCGATTTGGACAATAAAACTACTACTATACTATACTACTAAACTTTGTTAAGAAGTCCTCAATCAACCTTAAGAGCCCGTCTACAATAGTCCGAACCTGTGCGTGGTCCGTGTCCTTATTCGTGAGTGACGACACATTGTCACACGGAAAACTGCCCTGTCCACAATTGCGATGTCCAAATGTATTGATTTTTAAAGTTGTCACCAGAGTGCAGTAAATGTGCCAACCCAAATGTTTTTGTTTATTGTTTTGATGCTTTGTAGTTTGAGATTGAACTTATGAAAGTTGTGGGAGTTCAATATTATATATTTATTCAGTAAGGCAAAGTGGCTCTCCTTGACTTACACACCAACTTCCATTTCCTTCAATAACAAAAACCATGTTTTCAAACGGGAACCGGAAATTCAAATATCGTGAGTGTTCTGTTCTTTTTCTTTGTCCGAAGTACACAGGTTGGGACAAAAAGTTCAAATTGACGAATGTCTTCGGACCAGGCAGGTTCGGACCTTCGCCCACTTGACGCATGATGTCAGAGGGTCACGTGAACCAATCAGCGACGAGTGTCCTTCGGACACAGTTTAGGACATTGCTATTGTAGACGGGCCTTAACACCCTCATATCCATCAACGAGATACCTTATCAAATGCTTTTTCTAAGTCAATGAAGCATCAATCCGTCTTCCCGTCTACTACCTACACCAGATCATCTATCAGGTCTTCAGGTGCGTTTCAAACAAAGCATGTTTCTTAATTCGTGTAATTTTCAGAATAAATATAATTGTTGCAATTATGAAGTAACTCCTAAACAAATTTTAATAACCACATAATTTCGACGGTTACAGCGTGTGAGCAGATAGTTAAGATTAACTGTTACATATTATCTTAACATATAACATTTTACATTGTACATTAGCACAACCCCATAGCCAAAAATTGAAACATTGACATATTGTAGTTTAAAAAGGAACCAAACCCAAAAACCAAGTATTAAAAATTCTCACCTTAAAAGTTGAGTATTAAAATAAAATTTTAGTATCCAAAATTGTTAAAACTGGCATAACAGAAAACAATTTTCCCTATTTATTAAAAAAAAAAAAATTAAACAATGTGCAAATGTTACGACACTCGTTAGAGACAATTAATGGCCAGCACCCAGCAACGTGAGATCGTGAGGTAAGATTACGTATATAAGATGAGAAACTTGCGAGTCCTGTGAGAGCTAAGATTAACATAAGGTTTGGACCCTGCCCGAACACGCCCGAATAATTCACCTTCGGCCAACTTCGGGATTTGTTTTATTTTCGCGTAAAAAAAAAAAATTGCGTGGGAAAAATTAATTCAATTATTGAGAGTGGTCGGTTAGGTTAGCTACATTAAAACACTTTAAAACACTATGGACGGTAAGTTAGGTTAGTATAGCTATATTAAAATGAAAATAAACACGAGGTTGGCCGAAGGTGAATTGTTCGGGTAAGTTCGGGAAGGGTCCAAACTTTATGTGCATATTAAGAATTAGAAATAAAATAATCGAATTTACCGATCATTTAACTAAACACAATATTAGAATCGCGGCGATAAACAAAACACACTTATTCCAACAGATCATCTAACTATCTTAAATTACACTATTTATAGGCGCGACCGCGATACCAGAAGTGGAGGGGTTGCCCTACTAATCCACAGAAGTATACAACATAGTGAATTTCATCTACCTGAATTTAATAAATTAGAAGCTGTTGCAATTACTTTTAAAGTCAATAAACAACAAATAGTGCTTATTTCGATGTATGCACCACCGGGCAGGTCACTAACTGAAAACGAGCTGGACATCTTATATGGCTCAGCTCCCACATTCCTAGCAGTCGGCGATATAAATGCCAAGCATAAAGACTGGAACTGTCGGAGCAATACAGCCAATGGCCTACTGCTGCAAAGACACGAGTCTAACAAAAATTATCAAGTACATGCTCCCTCAGAGCCCACTCATGATAGCGGAATACTAAGGCACAACCCCGATATTTTATATATTGCATTAAATAAGAGAGTTCAAACGGGATTCGAACTCAGAGTCTTTCACGAAATGTCGTCTGACCACTTTCCAGTACATCTACTATTCGATGACGTGGACACTGACATCAGTCCTCCGCGAAAATTTAAAGACTACAAGAAAGCCGACTGGAGAGGCTTTCAGACGTATTTAGTCGATAATTTGCCTGCAGCCGAGGCTGCCAACTTCGAAACAAAAGATAACATCGAATCAGCAGTCACTGAACTTACAGTTAAAATTCAAACTGCAATTAACTCGTGCATCCCAGAAAAGGTAGTTAGATTTAAACAAGATTAACTGCCGGTGTATATTATAGATATAATTTCTCAGAAAAATAGATTAAGGCGCGAATATACTCGACGTAGGCAGCGCGACATTAAAGCGAGAATTAATGAATTACAGAAAATAATTTCCAATGAAATAACTCTATGGAGGAGCAGCCAATGGGAGACGAAAGTTTCTCAGCTACAGGTGAAAGATGGTAGCACCTGGAGTATGACAAAGCGATTCCTTCATAAGATAGATAAAATACCTCCGCTACAAACTCGCACTGGGTTCGCTTTTACACCGACAGACAAGGCACAAGCCTTCGCGAATACCCTTGAATTAGCCTTTCAACCTAATATCGAACCCTGTGACCCACAATTTAATGCCAGAATATACAGAGACCTTACAATTAAACTTAATAAGCCTTTAACTTCAAAACCTTACTTAACTCAATCTCAGGAAGTTAAACAGGCTATCAGGCGTATGAAACCACGTAAGGCACTTTTGACGCCGTCCCCGTTGCCTGATCTGATTCTACGTGAATTTAAACTGTTTGATTAATTTTGGATCTCAAGGGTGGGGTTCCTGGCCTCGTGGCTGCAGGCAGGGACGCGGCGACAAAGGGCCCCCCCGGGCTGTTATGGCCTCCCAGGACGCCTGATTAATGAAACACACATGTACTTGTAGCTGTTTTATTGCGTAGCACAATCTACACGTCACACGCTCACGCAACTGGCCGCTTCATCGTCGACCTAAGCTCCGCGCACGATGAACCTGTTCTGGCTTATGCGAATGTACGTGTACGCAACGTGAAGTGCGTGGGCGATAGGTCCCGCAAAATTACTTAAAATAACACATTACACTCAATCACTGTGGTTAGTCCCGCACAGGTGGATATGCAAAGGCGGCTATTCCGCGAGGTGGCGAGGGCCACGTTATGCTGGGTACGGACACGGTGGAATCTTGTATGATATCACACACGTGGCCGTGGCACGTCCCAGTTGATGACTCGTCCGAATGTTTGGTATCGCGTTTGGCGCAGTGCCGCCCTGCGTGGGCAATGAACTATGTCCCGATGTGGGGTGTTACAGCGTGAGGCGCAGGTGCCACGGTGGGCCACCTAATTAATTACGTATAATATAAAAAGTCCCTGGATGGACTACACATTTTATTAATAGACCGCGCGGGGTCGCTAACAGCCGATTTGGGCCGACCGGGGAGCTGATATAAAAACGGTTTGGCTATAATTACCTATTGCAGTTACAGGATGTTGGCGCGAAAGTTGAAGGCTCCCCGTGCGTGGGCTGCCGGCCCGGGCGAGTGCTGGATGGCGACTGGCTCACCTCCCTGGCCGCCGGGGCCAGGGAGGGGGGAAATTCCGCGGGAAAACTGCGGAGCGCGGGAAGATGACTTCGGCCAGTTTTGTGAATGATAACCCTTTATAAAATGATAGTTAAATTAACAATAATTATTAATGGTTTTAGATTTATTAGTTTCTGTTTCTCTTATCAAATGCATGAATAAATAATACCCTTGCGCAGTGCCACACCCGGCCGGGCGCTTTGCACACGTAGGAGGCCGTGACTGACGTCACGCCGTTCGGGGCACTACACTATGTTGCGCGCGCGGGCGCGTTCGAGGCGCGGCACTGATCAGGTGTTGAGGAAACATAACGGCCTGTGCTCTCAGAGGGAGCACCGACGACGGCGTCACCGTGAAACGATGGCATTCAGGTAGTAGTCCTTAAGAAACTGGCCGACGAAATTTTGGAATACCTAGCTCAATTAATAAATGGAATACTTAAACTACAGTATTTTCCATCGCAGTGGAAAGAAGTGAATGTGATAGTTTTTCATAAATCCGGAAAAGATAAGACACTGCCCCAAAATTATAGGCCCATTAGTCTGCTGAGTACATTGTCAAAAGTAGCTGAATGCATAATTCTGCAGCGACTAAATGCTCACATTAAAGAAAATAACGTACTGCTGGACGAACAATTTGGTTTTCGCAGCGCGCATTCAACAACGCATCAACTGATCCGTATGACAGAACAAATAATAACTGCGTTCAATCAGAATAGCTATAATCTCGCAGCGTTTTTGGACATAGAAAAAGCCTTTGATAGAGTACTTCATGAAGGCTTAATTTATAAATTATATATAAATATAACTGGCTTCCCCGATTGTTATATTAAATTACTGGCCTCGTATTTAGAAAATCGATCGTTTAGAGTCACAACAGAAGGAGCACAGTCCGATTTTAAAATAATTAAAGCAGGAGTCCCACAAGGCAGCATTTTGGGGCCTGTTTTATTCAATATTTATATCCATGATATGCCTAAGCCCGCACACCGATCAGTTCAGTTTGGCTGCTACGCAGACGATACGGTATTGTTTAGCAGATCTAGTATTCTAGAACTCGCAGCAGACAGATTGCAAACCGCGTTAAATTCAATAGAACAGTGGTGCTCAAAATAACGAATTAAGGTAAACCCTACTAAATCAGAAGCTATAGTTTTTACGCGTAAACATCTCCCGCCACTCGAAGATAGACCACGACTAACACTTTTCAATGAGCAAATTCCTCACAAAAATGTGGTTAAATATTTAGGCGTGCACATGAATAGGAAACTACTGTGGCGCGATCACATAGAGGCGAAAAGAAAAACAGCTTTCACTAGGCTCATGGCCCTCTACCCCATCATGAGCAGACGTTTAAGTAGCTCTATTAAAAACGGAATAATAATTCATAATGCACCAATAAAACCAATAATCACGTATGCAGCGCCGGTGTGGGCAACAGCAGCGGAATCTCGCTTAATCAAGCTACAGAGAATTCAGAATAAGAGTATTCGTATTGCGACAGATGCGCCTGTGTATTGCCCCGTAAGGGCTATGGACAGAGAGCTCAAACTCGAACTTTTAAAACATTATTATTTCCGAACTGCGCAAAAATTCTATGATAAATGTGCCATAAGCAGAAACCCATATATTTCATCACTGGGCGAACAAGATCCAGAGTTGCATGGAAAATATAAAATGCCAAATTCAAACTTGGCTCATAGACCTCCGTAGTGTGCTGTGGCTGGCTGAGCGATCAGCCAATCAGTCTCCCGCGAGTTGAAACTTAAATTATAGACATTAATGAAATAATTTGCTAATTCAAAATAGTCCGAAGCACGCAGGTGTAGGTTTGGCTCCCGGGAGTTCACTGACTGTTGTGTTAGGGCTGACTCCCTATGTCCGATGGGCATGGCCCGCCTGGCAGGCTTCACCTCCAGTGCCGGTTGTGTTTCTGAAAGACATGGGATTTTGAATTGGGTAACATAAATTCATAATAATAATTAAAAACTAATATAGTTCAATGTTCTTAAAATCTTAAATATAGTCTGCTAATTCAAAATGGTCCGAAGAACGCAGGTGTAGGTTCGGCTCTCGGGAGTTCACTGCCTGTTGTGTTAAGGCTGACTCCCTATGTAAGATGGGCATGGCCCGCCTGGCAGGCTTCACCTCCAGTGCCGGTTGTGTTTCTGAAAGACATGGGATTTTGAATTGTAAGCTTGCAACAAATACCAAAATGCGAATAGGTCTTGACTTAATTCACCTGTAACTTTATACACCGACAGTTCCTCTATATTTAACTAGTAGTATTGACGCCGTCCCCGTTGCCTGATCTGATTCTACGTGAATTTAAACTGTTTGATTAATTTTGGATCTCAAGGGTGGGGTTCCTGGCCTCGTGGCTGCAGGCAGGGACGCGTCGACAAAGGGCCCCCCGGGCTGTTATGGCCTCCCAGGATGCCTGATTAATGAAACACACACGTACTTGTAGCTGTTTTATTGCGTAGCACAATCTACACGTCACACGCTCACGTAACTGGCCGCTTCATCGTCAACCTAAGCTCCGCGCACGATGAACCTGTTCTGGCTTATGCGAATGTACGTGTACGCACCGTGAAGTGCGTGGGCGATAGGTCCCGCAAAATTACTTAAAATAACACATTACACTCAATCACTGTGGTTAGTCCCGCACAGGTGGATATGCAAAGGCGGCTATTCCGCGAGGTGGCGAGGGCCACGTTATGCTGGGTACGGACACGGTGGAATCTTGTACGATATCACACACGTGGCCGTGGCACGTCCCAGTTGATGACTCGTCCGAATGTTTGGTGTCGCGTTTGGCGCAGTGCCGCCCTGCGTGGGCAATGAACTATGTCCCGATGTGGGGCGTTACGGCGTGAGGCGCAGGTGCTACGATGGGCCACCTAAATAATTACGTATAATATAAAAAGTCCCTGGATGGACTACACATTATATTAATAGACCGCGCGGGGTCGCTAACGGCCGATTTGGGCCGACCGGGGAGCTGATATAAAAACGGTTTGGCTATAATTACCTATTGCAGTTACAGGATGTTGGCGCGAAAGTTGAAGGCTCCCCGTGCGTGGGCTGCCGGCCCGGGCGAGTGCTGGATGGCGACTGACTAACCTCCCTGGCCGCCGGGGCCAGGGAGGGGGGAAATTCCGCGGGAAAACTACGGAGCGCGGGAAGATGACTTCGGCCAGTTTTGTGAATGATAACCCTTTATAAAATGATAGTTAAATTAACAATAATTATTAATGGTCTTAGACTTATTAGTTTCTGTTTCTCTTATCAAATGCATGAATAAACAATACCCTTGCGCAGTGCCGCACCCGGCCGGGCGCTTTGCACATGTAGGAGGCCGTGACTGACGTCACGCCGTTCGGGGCACTGCACTACGTTGCGCGCGCGGGCGCGTTCGAGGCGCGGCACTGATCAGGTGTTGAGGACACATAACGGCCTGTGCTCTCAGAGGGAGCACTGACGGCGGCGTCAGTATAGTAGTAGATATTAGAGATTTGTAAATTAGTAATAAGTCCTAGATACTAAGTAATAGTCATCAAAAATATATATTTCTAAAATAATAATAAAAAACTATAAAAAAATACTATTTATAGTTATTATTTAGTTTTATCTTAAGCACTGCACGTCCATCCCTGAGTTGTGAGTTTGCATATTTCGTAACGAAATGCCTAGTTTGTAAGTCATTTATCTGTTTCTGTCTTAGTTTCTTAGTTTTTTAGGTGCTGACTGGCGGCAGAGTGAGTGGTCAGTGCAACCACTCACCACCAGGGGCGCTTGCATCCCTGGTCACTAAATCCAGTACTGGACAAATAGCAAAGCGGACCACGAGTCCAAGTGCCCAACCCCTGCATGGTAGACTCTTTTCTACTCTCTCCAACACTTCATCCAGACCATCCTCTGTCTCCTGTAAATTCCTACACGTAATGCATGCCAATTTGAATCCTGCATGAATGTGCCCAGGGTTTTCCCTGTGTATATGCAGGTTTTACCTGGGCCCAACCTATCTCTAGTTATAGTCTAGATTTAAGAGTGAGGGGAGTTAGTCATGGCGCCAATCACTGCCATGGCTGGCTAATCCCCTCCTAGCACATGATGCATGCAAACCTCTCCCTGCATGGCTAATCCTAGCATGACTAGGCGTATAGGCCTTTAATCATTTTTTATGTTTCATACTAAAGTTATCAGAGTGTATAGTTAGCTACCCGTAATTAGGAGTGTTGTCGAAATATTAATTAGAAGTTTAGTTTCCAAATCTTTCCTTTTTTTAGAGGGGCTGCACTAGATACACATTTTTCATGAATTTACACCTGAATAGAATTTTCCAAGTCAAATTATTTAATACAAAATTTCCCATTGAATTGTTTCTCTTTGGTGCCTTAAATAGTTTGAATTGGAAGTTAATGGTAATAATGCAGTTCAAGCAAGCTAAAGAAAGAGACGAAACCAAGCAGTACTTTGGGCAATACATCTCTTGCATGTGAGGTGGTCCTGATTCCCACGAGACCCCACACAGTAGTCAAGAAGACCTCGCGACAACCGTGAATTATTTATTTAACTTATCAACAAATTAAATTTCAGGATGTTTGCGATTTGTGGCATGAGACTTAGGGTGTAACGCTGAAGCCGCATTGAACTTCCGTGTTGGGCGTGTATACAATTTCAGCCTAGAAGTTTCGGCCCTGTCACCGATGACATACCACACCCTGGTCTTTGAGTATCATCTTTGGTGAGATCGTTCAAAATTACTAACAGTTTTCAGCGACCTGGAGAAGCTGGTGTAGTTGAGTTTCTGACACCTGCAATAGTAGCTTTAGCTTGACATGCCCCCACCTGTTGTCATTTGAATGATGGTTTTCGGGGTTTGAGCCCTTGATGCTGGCCAGCTAGATCATCGATTCTCATGGGTAGGTTTGTGCCACGTGTCTGGGAACAGTGGAGACATGGAGATACAGTTCCCTGCGGAATGACTACGAACTCAGTATGTAAGACGTCTGGTTTAATACACAAGGATGGCTCTAGACATGTTGCTGTCCACAGAGATGGCCCTACACGTACACGTGCCATAGCACATCCTGGCACACAGATCACCATGAATTAAGCACACAGAAATTAGGCACTTAACAAACACATGTATATTACACTTGACAATTACTACATGGGCAATGACCAAAAGTCCTTTAGTTAATCCCCACTGACTGATGAGGGGTCCACGTGTCATGGACCTTCAACTACATTCCCTTGAAGTCTCATCTACGAACACATTAATGAAACGATAATAGTATTACATAAAGTGGCTGAGGTTTAATTAGAGCCTAATGGAGGAGGCCATTTAGCGAAAGGAAAAGGTTTAATGATGAACTTACTACAGCAACAAAAGACAGTGGCAACAAAGAGATTGAGGGTCTGCAGTGTGCATGCGTATCCGGGCTCTGCGCTGGCTGAGTTACGACTGACTGGCCTTGTGCGGAACATTGCAGCGTGGGGTCGCTTTCACATTTGAAGTGTGCAGGAAACATAAGATGGTTCAGGTCATTTCCATTAACAAAAGTGCACTGTGAATAAAAGTTGTAGACTTATTGAAATAATATGATAACATAAAATGTTTAGAAATACAGTAAATAATTATTTCAGTTACACGTGACGGACTAATACATAAACCTCTGGTGGAGGAGCACACACAGGTGTCACATTATAGCAGTGTGTGTTTTGGCTATCAACATATCGGCAGCAGGGAAGATACACTTGCTGAAATGCACATGTTCTTTTTACTAACCAGGGGTGCCCACAAGGGGGGGGTAACGACACAGACTGCGTCATTAAAATTTCAGGGGGGGTTGTTAAAAGATGAGAAAAATATATATATTATTTACATACTTATAGCTTCTAATGTAAAAATACGTTTCTGGTGCTTTGATAATTGAAAGGTATCTTGCAACGACCTAGAGATATATAGACTGCTTATCACCCTGCTTTCAGCGCCAATTGCTGCTGTCGACGGCATACTGGGGAACTACAATCCGAGCGAGAGAGACAGAGAGCTGTTTTGACAGAATGGTGGGCAAAACATTGCTGCAGTGTTGCCAATCTGCGGGTAATTACCCGAATTTCGGGTATTTTCAACTAGTGCGGGGAAAATTGCGAGTATTCTCTGGTTTCGGGTAAAATGAGGGTATTTTTGTACAATGAGAAATAACACTTTTGATGAAGGGTAAAGTTTTTGCTGTAACCATTGGAAATATGTGTTCCAGATAATATTGTTCAACATTATATAACCTAGAATATTTATCAGTATATTTTAGCCCAGGAGGAAATCATTTATGTAAGATTGAACTTTTAACCTAAAATTATGCCTCAGTAAATTATCCTGATATCTGTGACTATTATTTAGACATTGTTGTGGTGGTGTATGGCTATTGTTTTGCTGTGCGGGAATTTGTTATGAACTGTTAGGTTGCATTCTAAACATCAATATGCATATTGTCTGAACTATAAAGTTTGATTATAAATAACAATATGGAAAAGTGGCTAGGGCTACGTCAAAATAGCGACCAAGAACCAAGTTGCAGGTGAGAAATATCTTGTTGCTGTTGTGCATGAAAAACTGAAGTGTAATGTGTAGTAATGAATGATAAAGTAGAGTAAATATCAATAAGGACAGTGAATATTTAATAAATTTTCATTTTGAACGTATATTAGCCTGCAGTTATAAGAACATGTTTCACTCAATAAATTTTTACTTTAAATCACATCCAATTTTTATTAAGTTAATTCTCTTTAATATCACGATGTCATCAAGTGATTGGAATTGTGTCTCAACTCACTATAGCAAACGAAATGGGACAACCACTCTCAGCTATTCACTCGGCATAACTCTTTCTGCTTTTAATAATAATCTTTGTTTTCATTTAATATCATTTTTAAAGAGCTTTAGCATGTAGTATGTACCAACCCATACAGCACACAATGTTTCAGTAACATGTCTGTGATATTGCAGTAACATTACTATGTTTCGAATAGATTACATTTCATCTGTCATGTTTCTGGAATATTTCATAAACATTTCATTGGAAACATAGTACTCATGTCTATAAATGAAGTTTCAGATACATTTCAGCAAGATTCGTTTGGCAATATTACATTGTGGTTGATTCTGAAATGTATCTGAGATAGAGGTGGGTCGAAAAGTATCAACCTGATACTTTGGCACTGATACGCGCCTGTATCAGGAACGGCAAACGAGTACACTTGAAAAGTATCAGAGACTTTAGTATCAGTTCAGAATTCAGCTGGAACAACACCACGGCCAATGAATACAGTACACGATCGCAGATGACGGTCACTTGGGCGGAGCTTATGAAAGGGGAGGGAGCAGGAACGACGAATAAGGGATAAAGAAGGGAAAGAATGTAGGGGAGGAAGCGCAGGGGAAGGCGTTGAAGCCTTGAAGGAGAGGCGCAAAGCGATATTGTTACAAGCAGGGCTGCCACTCATGGGTTTTTCCACCCAGATCTGGGTTTTTCCAATGGTGTTTGGGTTTCTGGGTTTTTAAATAATGAATTCCAACAATTCTAGGTTTTTTATAATTTTAATTATTTTTATACCTAAAACAATAATAAAGGTAGTAGCTAATGTATCTGTTGCAATATCTGTTTGATAAATGCAAACAAGTCTATGTGTTTCACACACAAAAATACATATAAACACAAAACTAGTTTTCAAGAAGCTAAGTCGAATATTAAATTAGACACATTCTTCAAAGAGGCTTGCAGAACACAAAACCAATGCAACAATTAACCTTCAAACCAATCTTGTAGAATCAGACTCTGAATAAAGACTAACGTACATGATGCAGTTTTATAAAAACAATTACCGGTTTAAAGGATGCAGTGATGGTGTTTGTTTTGTCATGTATATATTTGTAGGTTTTTTTATGATATGTACTGGTCCAAGAATTACTTATACAGCCATTTTGCTGCAGTGTAATTTTCTTGTATTGGTTGTATTTAACCGTTTTCAGTCTTGTAAGGTAATTAATTGTTTTATATTAAAACCAGTTATGTTTATATTTTTGAATTAGTACGCAAACATTTTCAACGATAGCATTTTAGACGCATCTGGGTTTTTTACCCATGTGTCTGGGTTTTTTTGTAGGTTATCTAGGTTTTTCATGAATATCAGAGTGGCAGCCCTGGTTACAAGTCGTTTTGTTTATTTTCCTACTTCAAAGTACGCTCAGTGCGCAGTGCGTGCACCGTCTCGTTCAATAATAAAACTAATGAAATTTTAATATTAAAAAGTACATTAATACAAGATATAATATTTATATTTGTGCACCTAACAGCTATGAAAATGCAAATAAATTCTCAGTTGACACTAATAACAGATGTAATCAACATATGGACTTTCTTTTTTCGAAAACAATTAGTAACATTTTTTTTATACATTAAAAATTCACGATTTTATCAAAAATAAAAAATAAAAAAACAGTTAGGTACATTAGTGAGCATACTATATCAATGTTTTTTCAAATGTTTCTTCAGATTAGTCGATGATTTATAACTCAGTTTTTGTTTACACAAATTACAATTAGCAAACTCATTATTTTCCGTGAAAAAATTCCACACAAATGAAGTCTTTTTCGTGCACTTATCCATTCCTTATTTCACTATAAAGATACTAACTACAAAGCATGACAGCCGGCAACAATGTACATGGTGATACACGGCCAGGACGAACTGCAGTGAATGTTGAACTGATTGATACTGGCTGTATCAGGCGGGCATGAGAGTAACAGAGGTATAGAATTACCGGGCGTGATAAATAATGTATCAGATTCTCCTTCCGGTCGCACGGTCTGCGTACGCGGAGCTTTGTTGCCTCCTGGGACCGTCTGATACAGAAGTATCAGAGACTTGTACCTAGGTACATCACTGTATCAGTATCAGGTTGGGACTGATACCGAAAATTGCTGTCCCAACCCACCTCTAATCTGAGACATTATATTGAAACTTCCCATCATGCTTGTTGGCACTGAAGTTTAGAAATCTTTGTCTTTGTGTATTATTTCTTGTTTTGGCGCAGTATTTTGGTACTTGGATTTTTATATGTGGTGAATAAATTGTAAGTTTTAACATTATTTATTTCATGTTAGTTTACTTTTTTTTTGTTTTTACTTTCGCACTTAAGCAAGTACCGGTATAGAAACATTCTTTTATGCGTCTTCGAAATGTGTAAAGCTGTAGGTTAAGGAATGTCTTTTTTTGTCGGTATGCTTAACATTCCCGTGCCATATTTATATGTGCGCTGTTTTCAGTCTGATTTTTTAATTTATGTGATGCATTAACAGGATATTCGCGATTTAATAAAATTGCGAAAGCATCTAACAAGTTTTCTACTTACTGTAGCTATATATGGTCGTTGACTGTAGAACACGAATGCTAATGTATGGGTTATTTATTATCTTTAGTTAAAAATCACACAAATATAGGCTTATAGGTTCCTAAATATTTTGGTTTTAATAGCATTTGATTAAACCAATTTATTTTATTCAGTTATCACCTTCGGGCTTTTATAATATACTTAAGTAAATATATTTCATAACCTATAATATGTAGTTAAGGGTAATTAATGTTTATTTACTGTGCACAACACATAAATTAATTATGTTGTGTTTATTTTAATATAAATATTGAAGTGTTTCATTTTAAATAATTTACATTTCTGCTGGGTAAGTAATTATTTTTATTATTTTCTGCACTATGTAGTAGTACTTATTGTATGTTGTAGGCGTACGTATTACTATTAATGGAAATTTAATAAAGCCTTCTATTATATCTGGCTTGTCATAAATGTAATTTATTGTAAGTGAATGCACTAGGCCAGGGGTCGGCAACCTTTTGAGTCGGAAGTGCCAAAAATTACAATTTACAAAATTTCCAAGTTTTTAAAGAGCCACTAAAATTTTTCCTCCCAACAATAAATAGTAGATACTTGCATAAATAAAGTTTTTTGATAAAAAAAATTAATCTATTTATTCATAAGAAAAATTTATTAATGTATAAGCCTATCTGTTGGGTGGGCCCGTAAGTACTAGTAAAACGAAAACCTCGAGCGGATGGATAGCTTTGCATTGATAATTTAACTGCTTGATGACATATTGTTTAGTAAAATATAACAAGCATGGAAAAAAAACCAGGCTTACTACTGGTTTGTAATAATAAAGTATTTTCTGTATAAATGACCTGGTGATGCAGTATTTCTGGTACGGAACTAAAGAGCCGCAGCTTCACATCCAAAGAGCCGCAAGTTGCTCGCGAGCCGCAGGTTGCCGACCCCTGCACTAGGCCTACACATATAATTAGACAGCGGTTTCATTAATTGCCATTTCGTTTTAACAAAGTTATTTCTGCAATCTGGCCTTCATGTTATTGGTGGGCTGGGATTACAGCGCAAAATAATTGAAATAAATTTTATCCTTTCCCGCAGAGAAGGTACAAGTCTTCGAGTTGTGTTGTACTAAGCATAAGCATCATTGGTATTTCTATTTAAATTAGTTTTTCTTATGCTAAATTATAGTAGTAACAAATTATGTTTGATTTGGAGAGTTTGACAAAACCTAATTCCATCCATTATATGACAATAAAGGAAACACATTAAATGATGATTTATTAGATTACATGTGTATAGTTATGTAGTGGTAGCAATTTAAATAATGAAAATAAACATTAAATGTGCACTACAAAAGATAATATTGAGAATCTGCTCAAAAAATTACTAGAAATTTTAGAGTATTATTGCACAAAAACATGGGCTGAATTGTAATGATGTAACATCACAGGCACTGTTCACACAGACACTTATTAGGAAATCATTAGGATTTAAATTTAAGTTTTCTTTTAAAACTTTGCTTAAAATGTGTTATTATACAATGTCATGGGCCTCTTTGCATTAACCAGACACCATTAAATTGATTATTAGGAATGTAAATAGCATGTTAAGAAATTCCCAGTGAAGAAGTATTCCTGCTTAATAAGTTTGAAAAAAAAATGCATAGGTTGCAATACCAATTTGTCAGTTTTAAGATGCTTTCAGTTTTGAAATTTATCATTGGCATCAGAAACTTTTTTTTTTCTGTTTGCATGGTAATTTAAAAATAAATAATGTAACAACTTAGTGTCTACATGTTTAAAAATCTCACATACATGTCATAATTGACCTGAAACAAGTTAAAAATAATTGTTTTTTCTTCTTTTTTTTTCCAGCAAAAATCTCCTAGAACATCTGCATAGAGAGTCAGTTAAAAGTTTCATGTATTGTATATATTATATATATATATATATATATATATATATATAGTTTTTTTTATTAAAGTCTACTTCTCAGACTATGTTGTTATTTGTTATTGAAAATACCCCTTTGCATCTTTGCCTCTATTGTTAAGTATTCAAATGGAAAGAACCTGGTTTGGCTTTCTGATTATGGTTATACATGGTTCTTAACTTACTTCAGGTGCATTCTTGGCTGGTTTCATAACATAGATCATAGAAGTTACAATCCAAAACCCTATTGTCTGTTTGAATAAGTTTCTCTCTCTCTAATGACTTCATTGTTGACGAGTTAGGCCAAACTAGCTACCTTCTATTTTGTACAAAGTATAACTCGCCATTCATATTATTTTAAAATTTTGTACTGAATATTATAAAATTATTTATATTATTTGTTTACAATAAATTTGTGATCTCATTTGAATATAGTTTGTGTGGAAGTACTGTTGTGTTAATATTATTTTGTGTATTTACTTTGAAAATTTGGATTTTAGAGACCCTATATACTATTGCCATATTGTATTTGTTGTTTTATCCTTAGGCTATTTAGTCAATTTGGTAGTATTAAAATACAAATATAAAACCTAGCTTAATCCACGAACTTTAGGTAGATTAACATTCTATCTATAGAAAAAATTAAGGAAACCAGATTTTTTATGGACTGCCACTATTTATCTTCAGCAAGTCACTGGCCACTCAATGTTAGGGAAGCTGGATCAATTTGAGCTCTTGTCTGATACAATAAGTCTTTCAATTAGGGAAAGTGACATTGCAATGTTAAAGAGTATTTCTCATTGCACATTTGTTTCATTCCCATTTATATTCCACTACTACACCACCATCTCACTTCATTTAGGCTGGTCAGACAAGTTTTTTGTTTAGTGAGGACAGCCGATTCTAGTCCAGTCTCATTTATGTTGAGCTTGTGTGAAATGGAAAACAATATGTCGATTATAAAGCTATATGATGAAATTGTATTAAGACTGCATTGTTTCATATTTAGACCCTCTGTAAATTAGTATATGTGTGTTTAAGAAGAAAAAGACATTAATTATAACATAAAATTGTTACATGTCTTTTGAGGGTTTTCAAGCGCACATTTTTTTCTTGCAAATGTCCAAAAAACAAGCACCAGCCATATATACTTACTATAGCATTAAATAAGGAGAAAAGTACATCACAATACGAGCACAGGTCAAGTCTCATGGCTGTTCATTATGTTAATACCGGTTTCCTGTGCAACATACAAGTAGGAATTTTCTATTATAATATGTTAGTGTATTGTATATAGGTATATTATTTTTTTATTTCTATAACATTTGTTTGAGGTTGAATGCGATTTTTTTTCTTGTGTGTATCAAGTATTTTAAGTTAATGTAATACCACATGATTATCTAGACCACTGATACCGTACACAATAACAGTGTCGTGATTTTTGAGAATGTCAACATCTGGAATGCAATAGAAAACCATACCCAAATTCTCAAGACATTGTTCAAATACAGATAAAGACATCGATGGACAAGTGCTCATTTATGATACTCAAAAACAAACTTGAAGTGGCCATAACACATTGGGTTGTGAAAATTATATTTTAAAATTCTCAGTAATCATGTCTCCTATGCAAGTGGGGTTTGGTTGTTATGGATTAAGTAAATATTAGCATACTTTCTGTGCTGAGCATAAGGAGATCACATCCAGATAGCTTGGGGAGCCTCAATTTAATTTATTCATTACAAGATGACATTGTCATTGTATTTAATAATGGAACCTTTGTGCATTAGCTTGTCCCTTTTTCCCCATGTACTGATGTAGATGCATGCCTGCCTGCCACTATATCACATTCAAATTCCCCATTAAAATAAAATGCAATGGACAGGAACCATGGACACCAATGCTGGGCTACCTATTACATTCATGTAAGTTTCATTCACTTTGCAAGCATACTGAAGACTTATTTAAATTTTACTTTTATAACCATAATTTGTTTTTAGAATAATAAAATAGTTTGTAAAATTAATGTTAGGCAAGTCTGGTACGCTGACCTGGGAAAACATCTGATGTCTCTATTAATTAAATTATTTCTTTAACTTGGTTCATATATATATATATATATATATATATATATATATATATAAATTATAAATTAAGCTCAGTAGGGTGGAGAATATGGTTTCATTAATTTACCTGAATTGTTGGATTTTGTCGGCAGGCCTTTTTAATCTTACATTAGAAATTATAAGTAAATTTTTAATTATTGTACAAGCCAAATTATTAAGTAATATAATCAATTATCATTACATTAAAAACGACAAAAATTTACATTCTATGCCCTACCAGAGCACATCTTTAAAATAATTTCAAACAAAATAATATTACAATATCTATTTTTTTATATAATCAAAAAATGACACATTACTATGGACAAGCAAAACTTGATGATAACAAGAAGATACGAACAAGATCATATCAATCCACCGATTAACACTTTCTAAGGGTGTGGTCAAGGGGCATTATGCAAAAAGTGATCAAGAGGAAGTGTACGAGGGAATGCTGTGATGAATTGGAACACAGTCACTGCACTTCACTGCAACTAGCTGACCAATGCAGCTGTAACATTATGGTATCTGTTAAAGTGCAATACTCTTTTAAATTATAAATATACCCTCAGTCATCCTAATTTCCAGAGGTATTTTGGGTCACATGATACATTTTATATGTATTTCAGAACATTTATGGAAATATTTCGGTTAAATGTTTCAGAAATATTGATGGGACATTAGTGGAAACATTTCAGAAACATTACCATTTGATGTTGCAGGTAGGTTTCATTGAAACATTTCAGAAACATTACCATTTGATGTTGCAGGGAGGTTTCATTGAAATATTTCACAGGGCGGACATTTGGACGTTTCTGAAATATATCCGAGATGTTTCAGGTAGGTTGCGAAATGTTTCAAACATGTTACAATGTTTCAAAAGTTATATTTCTGAAACATATCTGTAACATTTTGTGCTGTATGGGAATAGATCGAATTCAATGAAAATTTGTCACATGATTATTATCTTAATGTTTTTTTGTTGAATTATTTTGTTAAAAATCGTGTTACTTTGAGTTTATTTTTTGCAGCTCTCAGTCGGCAGAAATAAGACTCCATGAATGCAATCCAGACGCAAGTTTAGATATTATAGCAGAATCTGAAGAAAAACAAAGTCATTGTGTTCTTAAAAACCTGAGAAAAAAGTTAAAAATAAGTGGGAAAATAAAAAGGACTAATAAGTTTTGTGATTCCTGGTTGCAAATACCAGAACTCAAGTCCTGGTTACAAAAATCCAACAAAACTAGCTTAGGCAATGAGTTAGCGTACTGTACAGTATGTAGAGTTGACATAACTGCTCACAAGAATGATATCACTCGTCACAGTAATTCGTCAAAACACCAGTTAAACTGGCAACAAGTAAGCACTTCACACAAACTGACGAGTTTAAAATTTATAACTTCAGACGAAGTTAAAAGAGCCGAAATTAAATTAGCTGGTTTGATAGCTTCTAACAACCTACCATTCTCATTGGTTGATACATTAGTACCATTATGTGCAGATATTTTCCCTGACTCAAAGATTGCAAAAAATGTTACTTTGGGACGAACCAAAGCCACAGCAGTTGTGAAAGACGTTCTAGGTCCAGCTTTCCAATCAAAATTGCATAAGCATTTAGCTGAAGCTGGGACATTTTTGTCAATAATTATGGACGAAACCACTGACATGAGTTCTGTGAAACAGTGCGCATTTGCTGTAGTGTACTATAATAATGAAACTCACAGTGTTGTAACAAGTTTCCTGGACATGGTGAGTGTGACTTCTAGTGCAGCAACTGATTTGTTTGAGTGCCTAAAAAATTGCTTACATCTGAAAAACATTCCACTGTCAAATATTGTCGGCTTTTCTGCTGATACAACAAATGTGATGGTTGGTGAACATCATTCTGTATTTTCTTTGCTGAAAGAAAATGTGCCAGGCATTGTTTGCATAAAATTTTCATGCCACATGATTCATCTGGCTGCTTCAAAAGCTTGCTTAGTACTTCCTCGTTCAGTTGAAGATTTGCTGAGAAATCTTGGTGCTCATTTTAGTAGGAGTTACATAAGAAGAGAAAAACTGAGAGAATTTCAAATTTTTTTCCAAACAGAAATTCATAACATTCTTTCTCCAGCTGTCACACGTTGGTTGTCACTGAAGGCTTGCATTGACAGGGTTTTAGAGCAGTACTTAGCACTTGAATCATATCTTAGAGAGTCTGTCTTTGAAGATCCTTCAAGAACAACAGAAGATATGCTGAAGACCATGGAAAACAAGTATACTAAAATGTATATGGAGTTTATGTCATATGTTCTTGGTCTTTTGACAAATTTCAACACGCTCTTTCAAGGTGAAATGCCATTGCTCCATCGACTCAAACCAGAAGTTGAAAGACTTCTGAAGACCCTATGCTGTAATTTTATGAGTCCATCATATGTTAAAGGCATGGATGTATTGACAATTGAACATAAAAATCCATCAAACTATGTTGCTTTAAATAAAGTATATCTTGGAATCCTTGCACAAAGTAGTTTGGACAAACTTACAGAAGATAAGAATGTTCGTGAAAATGATTTACAGTTTTTTCTAAAATCATGCCTCCAGTTTTATGTCGAGCTTGTATCACAGATCAAAAGTAGGTTTGATTTTAGTGACAAAGTGTTTGATGTTGTCAACATAGTTGAGCCTTGTGTTGCCCAGTCTTTAGAGATTCCATCAATTATGCCAGTTCTGAAGCGTTTTCCTACATTAAATGACCATGTAAGTGCTCAAGCTGTAGACCATGAATGGCGGCAACATGCGATGTTAGACCATGCAAAACTTGGTCTTGATAGTTCAAAACCAGCAGAGGAGTATTGGAAGGATGTTTTCAATCTCAAGAATGCAGCTGGAGCGAAACTCTTCGAAAATCTGGAAAAGGTATTGGGACTTCTCTTGGTTCTTCCATTCTCCAATGCATGCGTGGAAAGACTTTTCAGCACACTTAGAAACATCAAGACATATCACAGAAACAAACTATCAAATGATACTTTGGTAGCTTTGATTAGTTCAAAGGAAGGTATTGAAGCCGAGGAAGGCTGTGTTTCATTCAATCCCAGCAAGACAATGGTGAACACAAAACTGTGGAACTGAAACTACAGAACATATGGTGTTTTTATAGTAAATTTATACGATTTAAATTACAGTGTAATTTTATAAGGCAATTGGCCATAATAGAAGTTGTTTTATGTAGTGCTTATTATGTTCCAATTATATTTGTATTTATTTAATAATTTAAATGTGTACATACCTACATAAAAAAATATTTTTAATGCTTTGTAGACAGCCATTTATTATACGATAAATACCTACTTTCAAAATGGTTAAAAAGCTCACAGCATGAAATTCTTGTTTTGATAAAACTGTATAAACGATAAGTTTTACGTTCCAGCTAGATGTTAAACAGGTATGTTCTCGTTCAAGCTCTTGTGGGGTGTCCGCCCTTAGTTACAATTTTTTTTAGGAGTGCGGGTAAAAGCGGGTATTTTTGCTTTCACATGAGGGTAAAAATGAACACCTGCATTGGCAACACTGCATTGCTGTAAAAGCATTGGTTCTTATGGGAGAAAGATGCAAGTTGCTAGTAAATTCCCTAAAAATGTAGGTTTTTCGCAATTTTGCAGTTTTTGCGGGTAATATTTAAAGATGGAACGAGTGAAATATAATTTTAAATACAGTTATATTGTAGTGCGATGTGTAAGTACGACATTAAATGCGCTAGAAAATAGCTAACCCTTCTTCGACCCAACGCTTGTGACCAATATGTAGATCAGTTATTGAACCTATTATATATGTATTTCGGGTAGGTAATTTGAAACAGTACATGGAATTTATCTCATCACTAAGTAGTATTAATTAAAAATAATCGACTGCAATTGAATAATGACCACTTTTAAATGATTTGTGTGGGTTTGTTATTGTAGTCGTATTCGTTCATTACGAGTTTTAGTTGTGTCTTTACTGTTATAATATTTCAGATTCAATGCAATTTTTTTAACAGGATAATCTAAATTACGTAGCAAGATAAAACAAACCTATTGCTAGGATAGATTTTAAGAGGAATTCATTGGACGAGTGCAAACCTAGACTGTGTGTTGATGTTTTAAATACAAATAAAATTGGCATCACAAACTGCTCTACCTCATGTTAATATTATGTACAATTATAACAGTGTGTCGTCCAATTTTTTTTTTTTTAAATCTTGAAAGTAGTGGCTCTAGAAAATAAAGTGCATACGTAATAGCTGAAGTAAAAACTTGTGAGTCAGCTACATTAATACATACGTATAATCTGGGTTACATTATTTTTTTAAAAAATGTAATTTATTTATCACTTTAAAACCTTTCAGTTTTGTTATTATTTGCCATTTCCCCAGGAGCCTCTACTTTCTAAACTGTATTGTCTTCAGGTGCTCTCTCCCCAGACCCTTCTCTATATAGAAATTTAAGTAAAATATTTATACTTACTCATTTTTCGAGAAAATTAGCATTTATAGCAGTAAAAAAAGAAACATTTTTGACTCTCCACCTTGAAAAGCCAACCCTAAAAATAAGGCTCTTATGCACATAAATTGCTGAACCAGTAATACTGGAGATTAGCAGATTTTAGAAAATAATTGTTAAGTAAATGATTGGTTGGATCAGCTACCTTAATAATGCATAATATCTTGTTGAAATGGTAATTAAAGTATGATTAACTTTGCTTACCTAACCTCTCAATCTTTTTACTTAATATGGCTGACATAACCGAACCTACTATGCACACAATTTCAGAGTATTTTTAATGTACCTAACCTAACCACTTTTTGAAATGGTAAACTATTTAAGGTATCACAATTCCCTCCCAGAGAATGGGTAAAAAGATTAATACACAAATATATATATATTTTATTCAGGACAAAAAAAAATTGCTTTCCTTCAAACCTATCCTGCCTTTATGTACAAAAATCCACCGGATATACTTAAATCAAAGACGTTCAATTTACACGAGGAAAAAAAATTACCGGTTCATACTATCTTAGCTGGTGACTTATCGAAACTCGTGTGTCTGGAGAAACTATGAACCTTGTCTCAAGCCTACAGTGCTCAATGTGTTTAGCCTACTCATTGTTTTACGTGGTGTTTCCCCCAATAGGCCTATTAAAACCTTTCACATTCATTATTTGCCTATTTTCCAGGAAAACCTACTTTGAAAAATAACTATTATCTTTAATTGGTTATTGCGTAAACTCTTGTAGAAATAGTAATTTACGTGTAATGTTGCTCACCTTACCTACACAACATTTTTTTTAAATTTTAATTATGTAATATACACATTTCTGTGAAGCTGCTCATTTCTGTAATTACTTTTAAAATTATTAGATGTGCAGTGCATACATAGGCTTGTTAAAATGGTGAACTATTTGAACACCACCCTTTTATAGTATGATTGGAAACAAGCGTGGCTCCAGAAGTGTGCTCGACCCCCAAAAAATGCTGGAATGACAGCACCACTCAGTATTTGGTTTTATGTGACCATGGCGTTGCGTGTTTCTTTTGGCGCATTTGCAGTGGCCCACCATAAAGGAAGCCTTAACATCATGTTTCTTTGTATGATAGTCCCTCTCAAAGTGTCTTCCTGGAGCTTCTGCTGAATGGAAAACATGTTAGGATGCAGAAAAAAAATTTTGATTTTTTTTTTTTTTTAATTCAGAGGCTTTCCTGCAGACTTGATCTGCCCCACAGGAAAACTCCACTGGATGCAATTTAGTAAAGTCAATCAAAGATGTGCAATGTACCTACTACATGACGTAAGAAAAATCAATGGTACATACCATAATTGTTTGTCTATTGAAAATCATACTTCTGGAGAAATGTACTGAGTGGAAGCAGTGTAGTGCACAATACATTAACTCATTTTACACGGTGAGTTTCTCCAAGAGGCTTATTATACCATGCTATTTAATTTTCTAACTACTACTACTCCGTAGCCTGTGTAGTTTCTGGATGTCTGTAACTACATACTATGTCATGATTACAACCAACAAGTCCTTGTTAGAATCTTGAAGTATACTAAATTGTAAGCAAAGAAACTCAGTTCCAAATTTTGACTGTTAAGAGATATTGCCCAATGGGATTAAATTGGGCCAGGAAGATAAAGACTCAATTTGAAGTAATTGTAACAGAATTTATGCGTGGACTATTTTGATGTATACTTGTTGCCTTAAAATAAAATTCACATAAATAAACACTGTTGATATGATTCATAACACTGTCACCAAAGTTTGAAATTTTTATCTACTCTAGAATTACACTAATAAAACAAGAAATGTAATACAGGAAAAAGTAACAGTAGACTGACAACTTCAAAAAGAAAATTATTGCCTAGGTAGGTGTAAATGTTTAACAGTTATTGTCAAGCACAAATTTTAGTTATGTATTACAAAATTTACAGCACGTTTGCTGAACACTGGTGTGAGTACATAACCTTATGACTACCCAAAACTCGCACTTCTCATTATATTCGTAACACAAATCCTAAATTTCTAACATACACATCAATATTTAAATGAAGCTTATTTATGTATAAGAAGCTGAAATCAATCATTATTGTATTGATTACTTTTGACATCATTTTTTTTATTATTTAAAAGCTGAGATTAAATTCGTTGGATTTTTAAAGTAAACAAATATTTAAAAATTAAGATAACTCCTAAAAGAAAATACACTTCAAAAATTATATTTTGAAAGTAAATTCAATCAATTCAACACATCATCTGTTCATTCATCACGTAATTTTACAAATTCATCCCGTATTATTGCTGTCAACGTATGTCGTCTGCTAACAAAGCACTGTTTGCCCACCATTCTGTCAAATTCAATTGGAATCAAAGATGGCCTCCCACTAGCAGTCTATATATCTCTAGGTCGTTGGTATCTTGTAAATCTAATTGGCAACCCCGCACTTTCCTCAACAAAAGCAGTTTGGCATCTGTTGGTTCAGGACACGGTCTAAAGGCCCTGTCACACTGTCAAATATATTGTATCCAATAAATTGGACAACAAAATTTGAAGGGTGATTTTGGATGAAATACGTCTTCAAATATATTGTATTCAATATTATTTGACGAGCAATGTAAAATATATTTGAAGTCATTTCACACTATCAATTTTCTTTGAGTGAGCTCGTTTTACCAAACATTCTGTAGAGAACTGTAAATGACAGTATTTAGAATCAAAAACAAATTTTGGGTCAAGGAACGCGGGCTTTTTTAAGTAGGTTATATTCCAATTTAGGTATATTGTGATCATACACAGTTTAAAATTTACGTTTTCCAGGTGTTTGCAATGTCTGCATTAAGAGCATCAAAGTGTTTCAAAAGCTGTAGCTGTAATTGCAATTGTAGTAAGTCTCAGTAAACTAGAAGAGAAATCTAAGAAAAGGAAACGCAGATGGTGGACGAGACAGTGGATACTTTCCCGGCAAACAAATGGTGTTTTACCCCTTTTTGTCATGAACTTCGATACGAAGATGCCGATTCATTTCCGAACTATGTAATAATGGATTCTGAAAGTTTTGATCTTCTTTCAATTGTGGAGTCTCGCATTGCAAAGAAGGATACTCATTTGTGCCAGTCTATACCAGCAAAGCAGAGGCTGGCAGTTTCATTAAGATTTTTGGCGACAGGGGAATCATTTAAGTCCCTTATGTTCTCTACAAGTATTCCACATAACACCATCTCAAAATTTTTACCTGAAATTTGTAGTGCAATTTATAGTGCTCTTCAAAAACAATATTTAAAGGTATGTTTAGTAAGAATAAAACATATAATTAAATGTAAATCTGCAAGTAGGCATATCCCTTCTCATTCCCGCTTATTTTCTCACCCAACTAGCTGCTGTTGTATGGACACTTTCACTTGTATTTCATCAAAATTGTTCTTATACTTTAAAGTGAATGTGTTAATTTTTGCTGTGTTTAGAAATTGGCAATTTTGTTTTATTTTGAATTAAGTGTATTTACTGTTACAAACCTCAACCTGAGCCTTTAAGCTAACTTCACCTCAGTCACATTATCTCTTTAAAATAATTTTTTAACAAGATATTATACCAGGTATGCTTGTTTCGTACAGCCTGGGAAGTATAGGCTTACTGACAAGGATCTGCTACACAAATATTTACATTCACGAAAAATGGTATTACTTTCAAAACTTAAATAATAATAATTGAACACGTAGGCAGAATTTTAATATTTCTAGGCCTTTCTTGCAAATCACCAGAGCTACTTGCTTACTCAGAGATGCTGCTTTAACATAAGTCAGTACCATCTATTGTCAGGAAATTATGAGTCTGTATTCCAGAAAATTCCAGACAATACTTACAGAGTAGCAGCTATTGTGAAATAAGGAGAACAATGACTTATAAGAAAGATTGATTGGGTAAGCCAAAATAATTTTAGTTACATTAAGTCTCTGAATTGAAATATTTTAAAATTTATTTTAGGTGTTATTAATTTGGATTTGTAGGTAAAAGTTCCGAAATGCATATCCTAGTTGTGATACCTCATTCCTGATGGCACATTTTGTACGCAATGCTTGCTGTTTTAATTTAGTTTATCCAATACCTGAACATAAGCTAAACTGGTATATAGCAGTCAAATAATGATCGTAAGTTGAATAGAAGATGTTTTCTGGTTTAAGGACCATAATATTCCAAAACTACAGTAACTTCTTTTAGTCAAATATATTAACCTGCACTTCCGTACATACAGATTCAATTGGAGGAAAATATACAATAAAAATTACATATTCCAGCAGGAAATAAAATAGTATTAATTCAATTACTGCATTTATTTCCCATTCGCCATTGCTGATATTTAAACTATTACACTTCGGAAACGGAAACAAAAGCGGCCGCTTTATTTCAGATAACTCTGATTGGCTGATCCCATCCAACATCCAACATATTTTAGAACCAGTCCTATACGTAAAATATTTGAAGGAAACTCTAGACATTCAATCTCTCAAATAAACATGGCTGCGATAGTGACGTTTAACGTGACGTCACAACCCTCAAAGATATTGGATCCAACATATTGGAAGGTGTTGGAAGCTAAAATTTGACAGTGTGACAGGGCCTTAAGAAGGGGAGGTCTGGACACTCGCCAGATAAAAGTGACCACTTACTGTCTCCATAGTTTGTTCGACGTCCGCTATTCAACTCTAGCGCTAGGTGTCTTGCGGTGGAAATATATCATTAGGCGTTATGATGATTTTGTCAATTCTCGTGAAAAACAAACAAGAGGTAAATAATATACGATACAACGATAGTTTAAAATCATCGCCGGAGGACGCACAGTAACGTGATAATCGGGCATAGGGCCACATTTCCGCAACCTAATTTGTTAATGTCTATAAAACTTTAAAAAATACACTCGTTTAAAAAGGTAATTTTTATGCAAATTACTGGAAATATCGCAATGCCGTTTTGCAGAATGATCAGGAATCATGTAAGGAAGTAAAATAAGTTTTGTTTTTACTTTTTTTATTTCCATGGTGGCCCTATACTCCATAATTACAAACGTAGAGAGTTACGACAGTATTTGATGCACTGCAATGAATTTTAATATAATTACACTATATTTTAACATTTAAAATTAAAGGCTGAATCAAATTACATAACTTGGCTGATTTACGTATTTGAATAACAATACCAAACCTGCATTTACAATACATTATTTGCTACACAAATAAGTGCCATCGTCAATGTTTCGTGTCTCATGTCAAGTGTTGACGCTTCAGCTTGGGTGCATAGTAGGTACGTATGTTTTTTAATTTTTTTTATTTACATTGCCTTACAATATCCAAATAAAAAAAATATACGTTTTTATAAGTTGTCGAAAACAAACAAGACGCACATACACAGCAAGCAAAAATAATTTTGATAGCCGCATGAATGCACAGGTATTTTAATGTAAATTACAAACTGCTATTACTCCTAAACGAGTTTGAATTCCGTATCTGCGCCTTTAAAGATAACAAAGGAAAGTTTAAAGCACTGAATAAAAGTATTTTGGGATTTTTATAATTTTTTTAAGGAAGAGATCGCACTCGTTTTGCAAATTTTGTATTTTAATAAAAAATGGTGTATTGTCAAACTACTTACAAACAGGTATTATCAGGGTTGTGCTGGTCATTAATAAAATTCGACATCATACATTCCATTTTTAAAAAAGTTGGGCCTATACAAAAATAAGTAATCTTATTTAGACTACATTCATACAAATAATAAAAATTAACTTACTATTCCAATGACGTTTCCGAACTGATCTTTGTGTTCCTTTTTTTGTGAGAATGTCGTCTTCCACAAAATGTTTTTCGCATACATAATGGGATCTTTTAAGTACAAACTTGTCTCATGGAATTGCTTTCTGCCACAATTGCCTAACATTGTCATCATTGGGAACTCGGAATATTGCAACTTTCTCGTCCGACTTTGCCTGATAATTTGTTTTGCACCCAGGTGCAACACAAAGGTTAGGCATTTCCACAATTAAAATAATATGCGCTTATTCTCTTTACTAACAATCAATGCTCCTTGCTCACAATGAAGTTCCCGCCAATGCCAATGTGGAAACTATACTTCGTAACCTAATTGACCTAATTTATGAAATAATTCCCAAACTTATAAAAAATAAACACATCCAATTTAATACTGTATCGATATCTGGAGATTAATGCATTTTAAACATTTAAATGAAAATTTAAATGATTATTATGTTGAGTTGTTCATAACAACAAAGCTTAAAATACCACCGCAGAACAACCAGCGCTACACGTCAGATGGTGGAGCGGAGCGGAACTACGGAGACATTAGGTGTGCCACTTTTGCATGCTGGCCAGGTTGGGGAGTGTCCAGACCTCCCCTTCTTAGACCGTGGTTCAGGATGGTCCCTATCCCCGCTTCGACAATAGCGCTGTGCTGTTACTATTTTCATAATGCACAGAAAGTAATGATTTATTTTAATGATACTATTATTTATAAAGTCTTATTATTTTGATTGTTATTATTATTATGAAATTTTATTATTTAATTTGTATATTGTTCGCCCGCAAAAGTTATTTAAATATATTTTTATTAATTATGTATATCTACGAGAGCTATGCTCTATGACCTGAAATGGACTTATATGGACAGTCAATTGAGTATACCCCTCTGAGGACTAATGAACTTAACGAATAAACGATGATTTTATTCGGGGTATTACTTAAAGAAATTTTCGTTTTAAATTTACAGCATTTCTGTGTTTTCAATTGTATTAATAAGTGTTATTTACGGTATTTATATTGTAAATTACGTTAACCGATTTTGGTTTCGGCCAATGAGAGGCCATGTTTTAGATGTGAGGCGTCTAGAACGTCTTAATTAATAAAGGCCCTGTCACACTGTCAAATTTTAGCTTCCAACACCTTCCAATATGTTGGATACAATATCTTTGAGGGTTGTGACGTCACGTTAAACGTCACTATCGCAGCCATGTTTATTTGAGAGATTGAATGTCTAGAGTTTCCTTCAAATATTTTACGTATAGGACTGGTTCTAAAATATGTTGGATGTTGGATGGGATCAGCCAATCAGAGTATTCTAAAATAAAGCGGCCGCTTTTGTTTCCGTTTCCGAAGTGTAATAGTTTAAATATCAGCAATGGCGAATGGGAAATAAATGCAGTAATTGAATTAATACTATTTTATTTCCTGCTGGAATATGTAATTGTTATTGTATATTTTCCTCCAATTGAATCTGTATCTACGGAAGTGCAGGTTAATATATTTGACTAAAAGAAGTTACTGTAGTTTTGGAATATTATGGTCCTTAAACCAGAAAACATCTATTCAACTTACGATCATTATTTGACTTTTATACCAGTTTTGCTTATGTTCAGGTATTGTTGATACACTAAATTAAAACAGCAAGCATTGCGTACAAAATGTGCCATCAGGAATGAGGTATCAAAACTAGGATATGCATTTCGGAACTTTTACCTACAAATCCAAATTAATAACACCTAAAATAAATTTTAAAATATCTCAATTCAGAGACTTAATGTAACTAAAATTATTTTGGATTACCCAATCAATCTTTCTTATAAGTCATTGTTCTCCTTATTTCACAATAGCTGCTACTCTGTAAGTATTGTCAGGAATTTTCTGGAATATAGACTCATAATTTCCTGACAATAGATGGTACTGACTTATGTTAAAGCAGCATCTCTGAGTAAGCAAGTAGCTCTGGTGATTTGCAAGAAAGGCCTAGAAATATTAAAATTCTGCCTACGTGTCCAATTATTATTATTTAAGTTTTGAAAGTAATACCATTTTTCGTGAATGTAAATATTTGTGTAGGAGATCCTTGTCAGTAAGCCTATACTTCCCAGGCTGTACGAAACAAGCATACCTGGTCTAATATCTCGTTAAAAAAATTATTTTAAAAAGATAATGTGACTGAGGTGAAGTTAGCTTAAAGGCTCATCAGGTTGAGGTTTGTAACAGTAAATACACTTAATTCAAAATAAAACAAAATTGCCAATTTCTAAACACAGCAAAAATTAACACATTCACTTTAAAGTATAGGAACAATTTTGATGAAATACAAGTGAAAGTGTCCATACAACAGCAGCTAGTTGGGTGAGAAAATAAGCGGGAATGAGAAGGGATATGCCTACTTGCAGATTTACATTTAATTATATGTTTTATCCTTACAAAACATACCTTTAAATATAGTTTTTGAAGAGCACTATAAATTACACTACAAATTTCAGGTAAAAATTTTGAGATGGTGTTGTGTGGAATACTTGTAGAGAACTTAAATGATTCCCCTGTCGCCAAAAATCTTAATGAACTGCCAGCCTCTGCTTTGCTGGTATAGACTGGCACAAATGAGTATCCTTCTTTGCAATGCGAGACTCCACAATTGAATGAAGAAGATCAAAACTTTCAGAATCCATTATTACATAGTTCGGAAATGAATCGGCATCTTCGTATCGAAGTTCATGACAAAAAGGGGTAAAACACCATTTGTTTGCCGGGAAAGTATCCACTGTCTCGTCCACCATCTGCGTTTCCTTTTCTTAGATTTCTCTTCTAGTTTACTGAGACTTACTACAAATGCAATTACAGCTACAGCTTTTGAAACACTTTGATGCTCTTAATGCAGGCATTGCAAACAACTAGAAAACGTAAATTTTAAACTGTGTATGATCACAATATACCTAAATTGGAATATAACCTACTTAAAAAAGCCAGTGTTCCTTGACCCAAAATTTGTTTTTGATTCTAAATACTGTCATTTACAGTTCTCTACAGAATGTTTGGTAAAACGAGCTCACTCAAAGAAAATTGATAGTGTGAAATGACTTCAAATATATTTTACATTGCTCGTCAAATAATATTGAATACAATATATTTGAAGACGTATTTCATCCATTATCACCCTTCAAATTTTGTTGTCCAATTTATTGGATACAATATATTTGACAGTGTGACAGGGCCTTAAGAAGTTTTGGTTGTACGAAGGCGTCTGATGCCGACGCAAAGGCGCGAGGCCTATTTTAAATTTGAAAGATAGCTAGCTAGATTATGCCATCTGACACTCAGTATGAGCTTAAACGACGTATAAATAAATAATGTGTAAGATTATAAGGGCATATTCTGACGGATATGTTATTAGGAGTGAAAATCTGTAAGTAAGATCTTGCATTTTGTATCGCCCATAGACATACCCAGCTGTATGTAATTTCGTCGTAAATAACTCCGATTTGACTACAAACTGATTAGTTTTCACGTAAAAGGTGTCAATTATTCTGAACTACGTCATGAATTGTTATTTCCAAGATTTAAATTATTATATTATTTTGTGATACCCAGAGGTGAAATGGGAGTACAAGTTTCGTGTCTCTACCATATAAACTGAGTTAAGCCAAGGCAAATACGAACCCAAATATAAACATAAATAGTAATCATACTAATTAATTGTGCTATGATTTCAAACATTTTTTCTGTTATGTAAGAATGCGTCCGTAAAAACATCATTTGATTGATTTTCTGAACTTACCCTAACGAACTTTTGTGAACGATTCATGTGTGCTACGTATTTTCCTGATGTTTAATTTACATAAGCGCATACCCACGAGTCATGTTCAGTATCGTTAGGATTGTTTTTCTGTGATTTTTATCTAATTATATTAATATTGATTTTATCTCTACACCTATGTTAGTTGTCCCTGATGAATAGCCATTTTATTCTTAATAATAAAAACCTGAATTCTACCTCTATGTGTTGATATATGTTACCTAGCTACCTGTGTCCAAGAGTGTGTGTTTTATGATTAAATTACATTTTATGCATGTTTCTAAGGGTCACAGTACAAGAGTATAACAGTACCATTGACACACATATATATATATATCTATATATATATATTGAAAAATAGTGACAGCCAGTGTATATCGTCCCGACAACACACACACAACAAAAGGGTCTATTTATAAATCAACGAGTACTATTAATGGTAGTGGCGCTAGCAGTAAGCAGCAGTAGAGAGAGTGGCTACCACAACAGTAGGTTCAACACACCGAAGAAGTTTAGCAGCAGTACAGTATAGCGCACACACTCAAAAGTAAAAAAATAAATAAAAAGCTTCGCGCCTGCGCAGACCGTGCAACTGAAAGGAGAATCTGATGCATTCTATCAGGCTTGGAAATTCTATACCTCTGTTCAGCTCATGCCCGCCTGATAGTTGAGACCATATTTTCGATTATTCCCCACACTTTCTTTACAAGTCAAAAGATATAGACAGAAAAAGGAAAAGTGTTATCACTTTACACGCATTCCTTCTCATTTCATTGTTTTGCTTGTGACAGTGACGCCCAGAATATTGGCTTGACCACACTGAAGTTATTGTCTGCCATTACTGAATGTATCAGTGTGAAGTCGGGTTGTGCTTGTGCATTATTCTTATTGTTATCATATTCGAATTAATTAGTTTTTGAAGTGTTATCGTGATATAATGCTGGTATTGTAGTCATGCCTAAAAAGCAAACACAATATAAATATTAATGTTTAGAGATTTTGTGTGAAGGGACTGTTAGACATGATAAGTGGGCAGACCATTGCAAGAAGAACCATTTTTATAAAGTTAAGCACAATTTAGAAATTGGGGAAAAAATAGTTGAGGTGAAGTGCAATGATAGTTCTGCGTGGAAACCTTATGTTGAGGGAACATCGACATCTACTGCTATTTATGAACCAGAACGAGAAAGGTAAGTGTAAAATATAATATGCAATACAAAAGTACATATCGGTATCAGACACTTATTACGGGGCCCGTCTACATGCCAGAAAATCGCGCTGCAGCGTGTTAGAACACGTTTTTATACCGAAACTATGTAAATGTGTGTTCACGCCATTTATCTACGAAAAGAACACACATTACAAACGACTGCCCTTACTTAAGGCGCTTGCCTACCTAGCAAGTTAATAGTGTTACATAGTTTTTAAAATACACGTTTAAACAGAAAACTACAGAAAATTTTAGAAATCGGATTCGGTATGAAAAGAACTCAAACTTCAGGCAAGAACTAAAATATATTTTCAAAATGAACTGTACATAAAAAACAATATTTTATTACCCCTGAACATGGCCAAAAATGGGTTTTTCAGGCTTCTGTATCTTACTAACTATTCACGGGATGTATGTGGCACTAATATAAGGGCATGCGCTGTACCTTTCTACAAACTATGCAGAAATAAAATTATTAGGTCACCACATTGTATGCGACGGACGTAGCGTCGAAACAACAAGAAAGGGGGTGGGGGGAGGGATGGAGAGAGAGAGATAATTGCACGCGGTATCAATTATATTTCTTTCCGCCATAAGAGCAGAAGTATTGGAGGTTTGGAAACACCCTATTACAGTTGTGACAATTCTGGGAAGGGGGAAAATGAATGACACTCCTGCCGAGGGAACGCGGCTGCAGCCTAGTTCCAGCACCGACCGCTGTCGCCCGCGAAGGCTGCTTAGATAGCGAGTGAAAGTTCGGGATGCGCTCCCAGGTAGGCGGGTGCCTTAAGTACTTTCAAGACAACACGCATATTAGAAACACCTTTTTTTGGGCCACGAGGCGGGTCCCTTCCAGGCAATTTCTAGTGTGTGTGTGTGTAAATTCATTATGCAATTATTACATGTTTTTTAGGCCATTAAAATAGGCATTTCAAAATATTCCCAATTTTGCAAAGTATATATATTGTTTTTAGGAATGATGTCACACAAAATAGAGAGGAATATTCAGATATTCTACAGGGCCAGTCAACAACTTATCCTGATACTTCTGGTTCACCCTCGATAGTTTTTGGTTACACCTACTCTGCTGAGAATCCTCCTGCGACTGATGGTATTCTGTCGATGTCATCCACCACTGATATGTCAAGTGTTCCTGGGCCTTCGCATGGATTTAATGCAGGTGAGAAATTTCAAGATCAAATACCTTTCAGCTTGCCCTCTAACATTCAGCCTGAGTTAACCACAGAAATAATAATGTCGGACACTGAAGTGGCATCTGCTGAATTGATTTCCGACGAGAATAACAGTGATCCTTGTAGACTGAGTGAAATCAAACTGACAGCCAGAGACACAGAGTTTGGCTTGAAATTGGAAAATAATGAGTTTTATCCTGAATACGATTTTCCATCAGTCAACAACAGAAAAGTCTCAATGAAGTGGCGGAAGTACAAACTTCCTGATGGCACGGTCAAAGAAAGAAATTGGTTGGTTTACAGTAAACGGAATTATTCTGCATATTGTTTGCATTGCCTTCTGTTTGCACTACCCAACCATCATTCTACTTGCTCATCTGGTAACGGCTATCAAGGATGGCGCACAGGTAATGCACACAGAGATATTGAGGTTCACGAAACTTCTAAAAACCACTTAGGTTGCCAAATTGCGAGGGTCCAATGGATTGCAGGAAAACATGTTACCAGTACATTTTGTAAAAAAGAAAATGAGAACATTCGACACCAAAGAGAAGTTCTCTCTGTCGTCATTGACTGTTGCAGGTACTTGGTTGAGGAAATGCTAGCATTCAGAAAAAAACACTGTAGTTGAAGGAAAGCTGCCGAAGTTGTTTAAACTTCTAGCTAAACACAACCCTGATGCCAGAATGTATCTCGAAAAAATTGAAAATGCAAGGATGAACAAACAAAAACTGGGATCAAATTTTCTAAGCTACAGAAATGTCGCTAAGAAAGAAGCAACTACGGTCCTGAGACATGTAGAAAATTCAGGAGTATCTGCAAAACCATGCGAGCGACTAATAAAGGTATTCACATCTGCTGATGTCACTGGAGCAAATCTGAAGTCAAAGTTGGTAGATACTTTGAAGAAAGAAGGACTCAACCCCTTAAATATGATTGGTCAAAGTATGGATGGTGCTGGCAATATGAGGGGCAATTTCTCAGGACTTAAAACTTTAATTCAAAATGAGTATGACATTGCCTTCTATGTTTGGTGTACTTCGCACAGATTTGCCCTCGTTCTTGAGAAATCAATTGATTTTTGCCCCCAGATTCGAGAATTGTTTTCAGTGCTGGAAGAATTATATCGCTTGTTTAACTCTGGGCATAGAAGGCATGATGTTTTTGTTAAGAAAAAGGATTTGAGAACAAAGTTGAGCGACAAGAGGAAGCGACTGAAGAGGGTGCAAACAACAAGGTGGTCAAACAAAGCCGAAGCAAAAAAGGTTATAATATTGTGCTTCGAGGAGATTACGTCAGCTTTAGAGGATTTGCAGGACAGCAAAAAATTTGACAGAGAAACCGTGACTCTTGCGAAAAGGCTATTGAGCAAGCTAAACTCTTTTAATGTAATCACTGCTCTTTATGTCGCCCAGTCTGCCGCATCATTAGGTTAGGGGGGTGAGTCATAGTGTTTGGGGGGGGGGGGGGAGCACTTCTGTACTAACAATGTCCATATTTCCATCGTCCGGGTTCTCGTGTTCGAGACTGGGCGTGTATCCTAGGGGGAAACTGGCTCTTAGTGAAAATGTGTTCCAGGAGGGCGCCAGGCTAGCTCTGCGTCTAACCAAATTTGGGTTCTGTAGGTGTGTTGCTCCTGCGTGGCCCGCTAGGACCGTCGGCGAAGTTTGTGGTTGGTGGGATCCCTGGCTGTTAACATGTCACAGGCCCTGTGCAGCATAACACACTGATTCCTAGCTGGGGTAGGGAGACTCAACACAATAACAGACACGAATTCGAACTTTATACTGTCGGTGACACGTCGCGCACTGAGTGTGCGGAGTGGACGTTTAATAGGTCGAACAGTTACTGTTAAAGTTTACACTTACACGATGTACATTGAATTACCCTACAAAATTACATTGAATTAAAACTGAGTGCTCTGACACACTGTCACTAATTTAAGCTAATTTGTCGAGGTTAAGGGGGAGGTTGATTGGAGATGGCCAATCCTGAGAATTGCTAGTGTGGCGGCACCCGGGTCCACCTGTGTGGACCGCGGTTCGCAGTTAAATTAGATGCAAGTTCTATGCATAGCTGTCGTCGGCGCCTGTGCACTCGATGGTTAACAAAAATTCACTTGTAGCGGGAGTCGGCCCGTGCCATATGGTGAACTGTCCCGCGTAATGTCTCGTGTGGGGAGTTTATTGTTAAGCGGCTGGGTTAGGCCCTACACTGTAAAAGGACTGGGGACGCACGGGGAGTTTATGCAACGAAGAAAAAGATTTGGTTTAAATGACTATAGTTACCAGAAGTACTGTTCAGTGTAGACAAAGGGTGATGACTCCCCGTGGAACGCACGTCCGCCCCGGTCCGCGAGTCGCTCGGTACTGGCGTTTGCCCTTGGTGCGAGGGAAGGTCTCAGCGTTCTCTCGCGCCAAAGTTGCTAAAGTTCTGTTATTCGGAAATTATTTTAATAACAAGAAGCTGAGTGCAGCTCTAAATTCACACATTAATTATTAATAACTAATCTGATTTGCAGATACTCTTTAATAATTATGGTTAGTAAATTTACGTAAATTAAGTTTAAATATTAAGAGTCACACCAGAGACTGTTCGTCACTTGCTGACTGCTATAGTGGCTAGTTACACATAAAAACAGGGAGGTAATATTTGAGTCGACCAATTCCAATCACCACTTTGTCCTTCATAAGTGATTTCCCAAAAAATAGGAAAAACCTGTATTTGTTCTCTGGAGATGTTACGACTAATGGAATGATTACTTAGCTGTTTAGATTTAATAGGTCGTATGTACCCATAAAGGAAATAAAAATTAAACAGCTAGTTTTTGCGAAAATTCAATTTAAATGTTGGACAAAGTGGAGTTTGGAAATATCAGAGAGACAAAGTGGTATTTGGAACAGTACATGTTGGAGAAAGTGGCTAAGAGAAACACGTATTTTCTTCTCGATATAGTAATGATATTTTATTGCACAGTTTTAAACACACAAACAATGAACAACAAAGTAACAGTTGTAAATTAAAAAGAAATGTTGAAAAATCTTGCCACAATATATTTGAAGCTATTATGACAAGGTCGTAAAACAACAACATTAAAACAATACATTAGTAATTAAAATAAAAGAAAACAGTTAAACCTTAGCCCCTATTCAAGAAACAAGAATAACAATGAATATTAATAACAGTGTCAGCAAATAATCAATTTCACCAAATCAACAATGTTTAATTGAATGCTACACATGCAGTTCTTCAGATTCTTCCATTGGTTCGTCTTCTGCATCACTTTCATGTTCAATGATTGTATGAACACTGTCAACACTTACTGACTGATATAATTGCAAGTAGAAGTTCAGGTGGTTTTCAGATTCTTTCCATTTGCTCTTAAAGTGTTTACACAAAAGATTGTTAATGTCCTTCAGCTTACTGCCTTTAATATGAATACCAGATTCCAGAACCTCGGGTGTTAAATGTGAGAGTGTAACACCACGCTACAAAACACTTCGCCCTTGTCCTAGGTATGTTCTATAAAAACACTCCCCTCGAACGAGAATCAATGCTGAGTTGTTGCACGATCTCGTTAAGATAAATCTCTTACACTGGGAAGATCTAAAATTCCATGACTGTGTTGGTTTTATTCACGAATTACAGCTTCCTTACAGTCAAAAAATTGAAAATGTTCTGTTGGACGAAGCAAAGTACCATGATTACTCAAAATTGTGTAATATTCATCAGGAAGCACAATTGTGTCAAGTTTGTTCAATTCTCTCTCTATTCTGCCAAATATTCTATCAGATGGAATGTAGGAGTGACCTGTGATGGGAAAAAACAACAGAACTTGCTGAACGTGTTGTGGAGCTTGACTTGAGCCATTTACTTGCCATTCCAATAAGGGTACAGTTTTTATTTTAACCACTACAGCCATCAGCGAAAAGACGAACTGTAGTAATACCCGTAATATCTGTATTTGTTAATCTATTAAACACAGCAGAGGCGATCTGGTTGGAAGCTTTTGGGAATTCATTTTCAGACCATAAATAAATGAATGTGTTTCTTTGATTTTGTGGGGATTTCGATGTTCCTTGGCAACAATAATTTCCTGTGAAATTATGAATATTTTATTGACGACTATAGTAGATAGCTTGATCAGGAAGTTTTGGCAGGATCAGATTTTTCTGACAATCGAACGAAAATGTCAGTTCACCCGGTTTTCATTCTTTGAGTAGGTAACTGATAAAACACATTCGCTCTTAGCTTATGTGCTCTCTTTGCTATTATCAAATCATTTACAACTTCGGATTTGCCATCTAACCTACAGGCTTCCTGAATTTGATGATTCAGCTGTAGGCAATATGAGCACAAGTCCATTGATGGTGTTTTAAATCTTATGTTTAAAGTCCTCTACAAAGATTTTTCTGAAATATTCATACTTCACTTTCAGTTCACTATCTTTGTTGAAACCTCGCCAGAGTTTCTTGATGCTGAGTTTACCAGGAAGATAAACTATTTTAGAATTCTTTGACCTGCAGTAATGAGACTCAGCAGCATGCAATGATTGTATGTAGCCCTTAACCAAATTTCTTTGTGCAGTTTATTTCTGTGAATGTGTATCACCACCTCTATTTTCAACGGGAGAAAGTCCCGTAGTAAGGTGCATTTTAGTTAACCGTTTCACCCTGTCTTTCCCTATGCCAAGAACATGCACAAAACAATTTTGACAAACCCTTATCAAATGTGTGCCTTTTCGTGATTGGAAATGGGGAATAACAAACTTGGAACATACCTACTTGTTTCTTCTTGTACTTTTTACCTTCTGGATGAATCCGCTCTCGTTTTGGTGTTTCACTTGAACAGTAGCTCAAAATGAATTTGTCTTAATCTATCTTGTTATCTGACGAATAAAAACGTTGATGAAACCTTCGGACGTCTTGCATTGTTTGCATATTGCACTGAAACACATCTCTGGGACGATGTTGACAAGATGGCATTGTTGGTAATTTCTTGGAAAGATGCCTGAAACAAATGAAGCATTCGGTACAAACCATAAGCAGACAACATCGTGTATGAGATACCTAAAGACACAATAAATCACAAATTCTTTAAACACCAATTAAATGTTCAATAATACATGAAGTACAATTTACAAACTAAATTATCCATAGGATAGTTGAACTTTCAACTCGCAAATAAGGTTAGGAATCTTACCTTTTCCTTTTCTTTGCATTTTTTGCCATTTACTAGGATCGCGGAGTTTATTACGGCCACGGTTTATCTCTGCAGGAACTATTGGGATTTCCATGGCCTCCGTTTCATGATTCATATTCCTATGATCGATTGTAATACTGTCTAAAACTCTTCTGCTAAAAGCAAACAGATGCCCTCATCACTTGATAATAGAATACAAAACATAAAACACAACAGCTGTCGCTATAAGTCATCATAGATAACACAAAACACAGTGAAAACGAGACCAAACAAAATAATAAACAAGACTTTTATAGTCTAAACATTAAATACAGAAATTAATTTGGGGGAACTAGACAAAGCTGGTTTTGGAATATTATTCTGTACACCAAAATGGCAGCCATTACACAATGCCTGGACAAAGTGTATTCTGTAATGCAAAACAGACGTGGACAAAGTGTGATATGGAAAAAAAAAACAGAACGGGACATAGTAGGTTCTGGAAAAGTTTACAGTTTTACACATCCATTTTATAAGGGACAATGTCGAGTTTGGCAATTATTTTTTGCAGATTCCCATAGATATGACTACAGAGAATATTCTTGTGGCATTATCTCAATATTTTCACTTTTTGGACAAAATGGTTTTTGGAAATGGTCGACTCATTTACGTTAACACAACACTACAATTAATTAAGGCTGAAGGCCGCAAAGGAGGCACTCACAAACGTATTAACGTAAGTTCACACCAGTGGCGTAGCGTGCCATCTCGGCGCCTGGGGCGGGAGACCCATTTTGCCGCCCCCATTCTATAGGTGCTTAGTTAAAATTAAATTTCACATGCAATGAGGTACCTTTTATTGAAGTTAAAATAGGATGAGTGGTTTTACAAGCGGATTCTACGGGCCTTATGAGCAGCGAAGTCAGAAATAACTTTGTCAAAATCAATATTAGCAGCCAATTCTTGTTCAATCGACAATATAGCCAAGTTTATAGTCTAGCGGAGCTCATAGTAGATCTGAGGTAATTGTGCCACTGCCCCGTTGACCCTTTAGACCCCTGGTGCGAAACTATAATTTGTGGATTTTCGGGATTTAAATTAACGGACTAATAAAACTGAAACTGGGATTTTACGTTCAGCGTGTTTCATCCAATCCCTGCCAGACCTAGAAGAAAAAAGGCATCGACCGTTAGAAAATGATTTAACTGAGAAGGGCTTGTAAACCCATAATTTGTAATTTGCTAAATTTTTGGTATATTTATTTGCATGTTAAGGTGTGTCAATTTTTTGCTAGATTTCGCCTAAGTTAAATAGTATTTACAGCGGTGATACGCCCGGTGCGTATCTATATTTGTATTTGTATTTGTATTAATATGTTCTTATATATTTTTAATGCCTTTTTGGTAATTATATTTAATATTTGGAGCTCCGAAGTATATGATCAAATTATAATTTTTTCGGGGAATTGTTAAAGTATTTTTTTAGTATTATTATATAGCTATTTTTTTATAAGTAGTAATAGGGTAGGTATTTTATGATGGATGCGCCGATTTGTGATGAAATGATTTTATGATATATATATTTATTAAATGTTGTCATATAAATTTTGCGTCTTTTTAACTTGCTGCCTCCTCTCACTGTTCGCAACCTTATTAGTATTTTTTAAGCCTGCTATTAGTTTGGGTTTTAATATTTTTTTGGGTTTACCTGCGCTCGCGGTACGGGGCAATATAGGAGTTTTACTGTGTCCCGGTTCGCGGAAGTTGTTTGGTTTGCCTTGGGTTAAGGTCAAACTTTACAGTACAATGCGTAGTACTAAATTCAATGAGTGCGAAAGAGAGGCATCGACACGGGCCGACGCGTGAAACAAAAGATTTTGTATGAGTAATTAACATAATAAGGAGTGCCGCTCAACTCGGCTCGCGCGCGCCGGGCGGCGCGGCGTGATGCGATGTTGCCGTTCGTATGTAAACAAACAAACGTTATAAAGAGCTCTGTCAGTGATTTCGCAGTTTTTCTTTTAAATAAATATTAAAAAATAGTTGGTGCGCAAAATGTTAGATAAAAATGGAACATTATAGTGTGTCTGACACATGTAATGAATGAATCATAGATCAGATCTCAACCCGCTTCACCGGCGACCCGCCCCTGCGGGCTGCCGCCCGGGGCGGGCCGCCCCCTCCGCCCCACCCCCGCTACGCCACTGGTTCACACGTGAGTGACTGGGACACTCCTGCATCGCACTTTCCTTAGGCGGGGTTTTTAATTAATATTGCATTTATTATTAATTTAAGTTAAATTGTTAATGAACTGGGGTCGAGGTGTTCAATTAATTAGATACGGCCCTGGGTTCTACCTTTGTGTCGGATGTTCGCCTGACTCGGGTGGGCTATGGCTAGGGGTGCATTCCGTTAGCAAGGTCGGTTACTGGCGGGTGCAGGTCGGGCTTTGGGTGGCCTTCGGCCGGACGATGTCAATATTTAAAGGTGGGGCACAACCCTAAAGGAGCGACAATACCCTACCAAAAATTTACAACAGAAACCAATAAAATACAACAGTAATTTCAGTGTATCCTGTTGTATGACAGATGAGATTTCAGTGTATTTTATTGGATCCTGTTGGTTTTTGTTGTAAACACACTGAATTCATTGGGTTTCAGTGTATTTTGTTGGGGAAAATTTACACACAAAAAAAAAATACATCATTGTATTCTAGTGGGTTCTGTTGTCAAAGCCCATTGAATTCATTGTTTTTTATTGGATTCTGTTGTGAAAGATATTGGATCAGAAAGTGTTGGGTTTTGTTGTTTTCTGATGTAAAGCAGTCTGTTGGATTCTATTGTATTTTAGTGTTTATTATTGTATTCTGTTGGGTTTTGTTGTTTTCTTTTGCAAAGAGTTCTGTTGGTTTCTGTTGTATTCCAGTGTTTTTCATTGTATTCTGTTGGGTCTTGTTGTTTTCTCTTGCAAAGAGTTCTGTTGGTTTTGGTTGTATTCCAGTGTTTTTCATTATATTCTGTTGGGTCTTGTTGTTTTCTGTTGCAAAGAGTTCTGTTGGTTTTGGTTGTATTCCAGTGTTCTTCATTGTATTCTGTTGGGTCTTGTTGTTTTCTGTTGCAAAGAGTTATGTTGGTTTCTGTTGTATTCCAGTGTTTTTCATTGTATTCTGTTGGGTCTTGTTGTTTTCTGTTGCAAAGAGTTCTGTTGGTTTCTGTTGTATTCCAGTGTTTTTCATTGTATTCTGTTAGGTCTTGTTAATTTCTGTAGCAAAAAGTTCTGTTGGTTTTGGTTGTATTCCAGTGTTTTTCATTGTATTCTGTTGGGTTGTGTTATTTTCTGTTGCAAAGAGTTCTATTGTATTCTAGTGTTTTTCATTGAATTTTTTGGTTTTCTGTAGCAAAGAGTTGTTGGATTCTGTTGTTTTCTAGTGTTTCTCATTGTAATCTGTTGGGTTTTGTTGTTTTCTGTTGTAAAGAGTTCTGTTGGTTTCTGTTGTATTTCATTGTTTTTCATTGCATTCTGTTGTTTTCTGTTGGATTCTGTTGTTTTCTTGTGTTTCTCATTGTAATCTGTTGAGTTTTGTTGTTTTCTGTTGCAAAGAGTTCGGTTGGTTTCTGTTGTATTCCAGTGTTGTTCATTGTATTATGTTGGGTTTTGTTGTTTTCTGTTGTGAAGTGATCTGTTGTATTCTAGTGTTTTTCACCCATACAGCACAGAATGTTTCAGTTATATTTCAGTTACGTTAAATGTTTCAAATACATAACATTTCAGACATGTTTCTTTGCAACATTTCATATACTTATATGTGTTTTTAAATTGCCATCACCCGCGGTCTTGGCTTCGAGACCTGGGCGGGGCCTAGTGGGAAGTGGTGGTGTGTGGGTATGTTCCGGTGGGCGCCAGGCTAGCACAGTCGCTAACCAATGGTTTTGGGCGTGGATACTTTCTGCCCCGGCGTGGACCACTAGGCCTTCGGCTGTGATTTAATTTAAGAGGGGGGTTTTCGTAGAGCTAGTTATCCAGTACTGACGTGTCCCAGCCAGAGACCATAGGTGATGGAGGGTTTTAAGGTGGGGTTGAAAACCCCCGAGGTGTAGCGGGTTCAGGCGCTACCGAAGAGTTCCTTCTTGTCCGGCTGGTGATTGCCCTGCCTGGAATGTCGTCTGCCTGCCCTCTTGCTGGGCATGAGCGAAGATAGGGGAGAGGGGGGGGGAACAGGAGCCTAGAGCGAAATCCCCGGAGGGCCGCTCCAAGGGGGGGAGGGAGTCTAGAGCGTAATCCAAAAGGCTGCTCCGGAGAGAGAGAGAGAGAGAGAGAGAGAGAGAGAGAGAGAGAGAGAGAGAGAGAGAGAGAGAGAGAGAGAGAGAGAGAGAGAGAGAGAGAGAGAGAGAGAGAGAGAGAGAGAGAGAGAGAGAGAGAGAGAGAGAGAGAGAGAGAGAGAGAGAGAGAGAGAGAGCAGTAAAAAAACACCAATCCAATTTACTACTGTATTTCCCCAGATTTCTCTGGAGTAAGGATCCCACCAGGTCAACATTGCTGGAGTAATATATCCCCCAGCCTGGTACAATGGTCAGTGGCATACAGTGGCAAAATACAGTTACCCATAAGATCTCGGCAAACTTCCCTACTTTAACAAATACTTTACAACATTACTATATTACACATGAATGCTAATTGGTGCCACAGTTTAATAGAGGCCAAGACACACCATTGTTTAGTCAGTATGTGTATAAATTATAGTTGCCATCTATGGGCGCTAGCTGAACTAACATTACATAGAAGCACCAGGTCGGAGACATGTACAATGTCTTTCAGACAAGGGTCTGTTCCGAAAAGAGGTGGGTTTACTGGCGGGTGGTCGCAAGTCGGGCTTGAATCGGCCTCCGGCCGGACGACGTCAAACGCCCCCCCTCGGAGAAGCCCGACCTTGAACCGCTATTGGTCCCACCACGTGTTGGCACCCCTAGCCCTGACTGTGGCTGGTAGGGCCCGCTCTGTTCCCCTAGCTGCGGCATCGTGACGCTCGGCGGTGGGGTGGCGTGGCGCACGCCGCCCGGTCGACTGCGGAGGCAGCTGGGCCGGGTGCGGCGGTACGGCGCATGGAAGGGTGGCGCGGCGCACGCCGCCCGGTCGACTGCGGAGGCAGCTGGGCCGGGGGCGGCGGCACGGCGCATGGAACGGTGGCGCGGCGCACGCCGCCCGGTCGACTGCGGAGGCAGATGGGCCGGGTGCGGCGGTACGGCGCATGGAAGGGTGGCGCGGCGCACGCCGCCCGGTCGACTGCGGAGGCAGCTGGGCCGGGGGCGGCGGCACGGCGCATGGAACGGTGGCGCGGCGCACGCCGCCCGGTCGACTGCGGAGGCAGATGGGCCGGGGGCGGCAGCAACGGCGCATGGCAGGGTGGTGCGGCGCACGCCGCCCCGTCGACTGCGGTGGCAGCTGGGCCGGGGGCGGCGGCACGGCGCATGGCAGGGTGGCGCGGAGCACGGCGCCCGGTCGACTGCGGAGGCAGCTGGGCCGGGGGCGGCGGCACGGCGCATGGTGAAGTGTTTCAGACCTTTCGGGGACAGGGTTATTAACCCGCTTACTCTAAGCGTCCCCCAGGTCGTAGGCCGCGAGGTACCCTGGGACTCGGCGGGTCCGTCGTGGTCGCTCACCGGCGGGGTTACCCGGGTAGTGATTTACGGTATGGGTTCCATGTGTGACGTTCTCCCTCTTTTCTATTTATTGGGTTGCCGAATGGTATGGTTGCCTTTCTCGTTCCGGGATGCCGGGTGGGCTGTTGCGAGGCGTCTCGTGGTTCTCCGCATCCTCCTCCTCTGGCTCCGTTACCAGTGGGATCGTTCCCGGGTCGCTGTCCATCTCGGGGTCGCCAGAACTGTAGGGCAACTCGGTGATGGTTACGGTCCCTGGGTCGTCGCCGCTGGGATGGCATCGGAGTGGGGCGCCCTCCGGGCTCGGGTCCTCATCCACCAACTCCACCGTCGGCTGTGGCTCGTCCTGTTCCGTGCCCTGGTCATTTGGTAGGCAGCTCGCGGATGTATCCGCCGTCTCCCCTGGCGGTGTGTTCAGCACGTAGTCCTCCAGGTAACGCGGCAGGTGTCGCCGTCGGTGTGGCCATGTCCTCGTCTTGTCCTCCGACTCCGGGTGTCCGGGCGACGCTGCGTCGGCGAACGGGGTCGAGTGGGGCGGTCCGAGGTGGTGCTGTGTCGGGGTCTGGTTGTGTTCTGCGATATCCGCTATCGTCCTGGCGATGTCGATATCTGGTGTCGTGACCGCCCTTAGGCCACAGGAGAGGTCGCCTGTGGGTGTGCCCGCTGGCCCTCGCTGTGGGCTGGCCAGGCTGTGGTCCTCTGGGTAGCACAGCGGCTGTCGGTGGCGGTGAGGTCGTGCTCCCGGCTCATCCTCGTACTCCAGGTCGACGAGCGGCGCTGTGTCCGTGAACGTGCTTGCGTTCAACCCTCCTGTCGACTGCGATTCCTCCGTGTCTCCCATCCCCAGGCCGCGTGAGAGGTCGTCCGTGGGTGTGCTGGCGGTCTCCCGCTGTGGGTTGACTAGAACGTAGTCCTCTAGGTGGCACGGTGGTCGTTGATGGCAGTGCGATTGCGTCCTCGGCTCCTCCCCGTACTCCAAGTCAATGGGCGGCGCTGTGTCGGCGAGTGTGTCGGCATGAGGTGGCTCGGGGCAGCGTCGTGCTGGGGTCTGGTCGGGGTCCTCCGCCTCCTCCTGCGTCGGTTTTCTGGCGGGGTTAGGTGGGGTGCCTTCCTCAGGAAGGCTTTCCCCAGGTAGATTGGCGAGGCGTAGGTCATCCCGATGTATCTTTTTTACTCGTCGTCCGCCTAGACGCACCAGGTAGGTGGTCCTCCCTAGACGTTTCTGGACGGTGTAGGGCCCTCTTCATCGTGGTGCCAGCCCAGCGCAGTAATTGCGGGGTGCCGCCGAGAGGGGGTGTACCCAAGCGAACACTTGATCGCCCACCCGCAGGACAGGTGGTGGGTGGTTGGTTAGGGGGGTGATACCCTCGGCGTACGCCCTCTGTCGGCGTCGTGCTTCCTCCTGCGCGGCTGCGCGGCGCTGGTTGCGCTCCTCTGTGTCTTCTGTCGGATGCGGGGTACCGTGGGTGGCCCACTGGCCCGGTAGGGGCAGGTTGTGCCCCTGTATCATCTCCGCCGGCGTGAGGCCGGTTGCCACGTTGGTGCGCCGTCGGACGCAGAACAATGCGTCGGCTACATGCAGGTCCCATCGAGTGTGGTCCTCCCCCAGTTGGATGCGCAGTTGGGCCTTCAGTTCCTGGTTACGACACTCTGTCGGGTTGGCCCTGGGGTGGTAGGCGGGCGTCGTATGGTGTTCAATCTGGTGCTCGGTGCACCAGGTCTTCCAGTGACGACCCAGGAACTGACTGCCGTTATCCGTCAGGATGGATTGGGGGTAGCCCCAGCGCCGGAGGAACTCCCTCAGTAGGATGTTGGTGATCGTGGGGGTCCTTACGTTACCACAAGGGTATGCTTCTGTCCACCGTGTGAATAAGTCCGTTATTACCAGTAGGAAACGTTTTCCGCGCGGGGTGCTGGGGTAAGGGCCCATCACGTCCAGCACTATGGTCTGGAAGGCGGTGGTGGGGTCCCTTGGCCGCTGTTGCTCCTCTCCGTCCCGTCTCCTGGCTTTTAGTACTTGGCAGACTTCGCATTCCCGGACGTACTACCGCACATCGTGGGTGATGCCAGGCCAGTGGTAGTGTTGACCTATCGCCCATCGTGTCTGGTCTGTTCCCGGGTGCCCGGCAAGGTCATGGTCATGGAAAAACCTCAAGGTCGCCTCCCGTGCCTCGGGTGGGACGTAGGTTTTCCAGTCGCGGTTTACCCCGGGTGTCCGGGTCATTACCACCCCATGTTGTACGCACCACGCCTCGTGTTCCCCGGCGGTGGCCTGTCGTCGACGTCGGTCGGCGTCTTGCGATGTTCCTTGCGCTTGGCGCACCCGGCGGTGGATGTCGGCGACGGTGTTGGGTGGTTCTTCGTCCCCTGGGATGCCGGAAGTGATGCGGGCACATGTCGAGTCCGAGTGTGCCGGTCTCCCGTATGGCCCAGGGGGTAGCATCCCCTCCCAGTCGTCTTTGTCAGTGATCTCGATGTGCGTGTCGGGTTCCCGCGATAGCAGGATCTCAGGGAAAAAGAGGAAAATGCAGCTGTTTGCGGTGTACAGGCCGCCGGATGATGGGGGTGCAGAGGTGGAGGCTGTACTCGAAAGGCTTGATAGGCTGAAGGAGGACAGCATGGTAGTTGTAGCAGGTGACCTCAGGGTCATTCCATATGAAATCAACCAGAGTCCTTAACCTCTACACCTTAGATTTTCATGTTTTTTGTATATTGGTAATATCAACTAAATACATTATAAATATATTTTTTCTAAAAAAAAATTTTGAGTAGTTTTTTTGTATAAATTTTTGAAAATTGCAAAAATAGCCCTTTTTATCAATGTTTTGGATCACTCAAATACTTGTAGGTTTCCAAGTAATGGTGCTAGAAGGCTGTTTGACAGCTCATTTTAAAGGTTATTGAATTGGATTCAATTTGATATGTAATATGACCAACTTTGGAAAAAAAAAATAATTTTTATTTGTTTTCAAAATGTTTAATATTGAATTTCTAAAAAACACCATTTTAGTTTTTTTTTTAAAAAAAGTATGTTATTCCTACATATATTGGTTAGATTTGTGCCAAATTTCAAGGTGGAGAATCAATGGGATCATGAGTAAATAAAAATGAGAAGTTTAGTAGATGCTTAAGGGGGCATGGTAGATAAATAAATGCTTTAAGCGTCAGTTGGACGTTATTGGTTTTTGGAAGACAACATTGAAAAACTGCAAAACAAAATCCTACATAATGTTATTTGCCAACTTTATTAGCAGACGTCCTAAAAAGACAATTCTCGAGCGTTTCTTCCGCAGCAATTAAATGTTCGAAATTACCAAGGCAGAAGTTTGGCTTCAAGTAATCTTCAGTTTTTAATTAATGCATTTAGCTCTGGTTTAAATACCATGCCGCCTTAAGAAATAGTTGCAGCAAGGAAGAATAGCATAATTTTACATAAAATTTTGACTTAGTAAAGTATTCAAATTTTATTTTTATAGACTAAAATTTTTTTACAAATTATAAAACACGGATAACAAATCTTACCTTACATTCATCCAGTGTTCTGTGATTAAACATTTGATCAATATGATAAAACAGATGAAGCCTAAGTTCAACTCTTCTTTCGTTCTATTGAACACGGGAAACGTCACCTACATGGGCACAATTGACCGCCGGGCCTCTGCTATAGACTTAACTTTCTGCTCTTCAAGTATTTCACAAGATTTCTTCTGGACCACTTTGCCGGAACCTATGGGGAGCGATCACTACCCTATAGTGATTACCACACCAGCTGAAAGGTGGCACCATTCCTCTTTCTGGGACACTACTGCACCGCTTTGGTATTATTCCTTCGACTTCTACCGCACTTCATGGGATGTTTACAAAACTCAGATAGAAGAAACTCTCACTACTGGTATGGTGGCTGAAAGCTCCACACAGGATCTTTATGATCTGTGGCAACACTCCATCACATCTGCTATAAAACTCAGCTCCCCACCCAAAAAACTTTCTCTTCGGTCATGCAAACCATTTTGTGGTTGGTGGACTCCGGAATGTGCCAGACTTAACGCAAAGCGCTTACAAGCCTACAATTTGTATAAGCATGAAAGCAATCGAGATAATTTTCTATTGTACCTCTCCCATCAAGCCCGTTTCAAAAGGGAAGTGAAATCCAGTAAACGTCAACATTGGAGGCTCTTCTGCCAAAAGATGTCTGCACATACCTCTACTACAGAGATTTGGAAAGTATTACGGGTACTACAAAATAAACCACTTCAGCCTTCTACAGACACCATTGGTCCCAAGCTACTGGAAGCTATTCACCAACATGTTGCACCTGCCTATGTGCCTTCTTGGCCGGAATTGCACTATGAATATCAAGCCACTCCTTCCCTCCCGCCAACTGGTGGCACAGAGGTTCTCACATCCACAATCCAGTATCAGGAATATCAAGCAGTCTTACGTTGTTCCCGCAAATCCCCAGGTATTGACGGGATCACGTACCAGCACATTCAAGAAATGCCACCAATAGGACACAAAGTCCTTCTCACTATCATGAATAGAATTCTTCAGGAAGGGACCATACCATATCAATGGAGACACGCCCTCATCATTCCGCTTCTTAAACAACGGAAAAATCCTGCTCTGGCCACTTCATACCGCCCTATTGCATTGACTTCTTGTGTAGCCAAAACTTTTGAACATATACTGAAATTGAGACTGGATTGGTGGCTAGAACACAACCGCTTGATCAGAAATGAGCAGTTTGGCTTTCGTAAATACAGTTCTACCATTGACCCACTTGTTGTCTTGGTGCAGAAAGCGAAGGATGCTTTAGCTAAGAAGAACATTCTGACGGCTTGCTATATAGACCTTGTATCCGCTTTTGATATGGTTCATGTTCCTACTCTTTTGAACAAGCTCACCAAACTTGGAATTCCACCGTCTATACTTAAGCTTCTACATTCCCTGTTGGCACATCGTTCTCTTCACTTAAAGATTGGCAAAACTTATAGCTCCGCCAGAGACGTGTACTGTGGCACCCCGCAAGGTGGGGTACTCAGTCCTTTACTTTTTATTTTGTATGTACAGGACTTGATTTTTCACATTGGATCCCATGTAAGGTCTCTAGCCTATGCAGATGATATTGTGCTTTATCATCTAGCACCACATCAGCTTGATGCTGAGGAGAAGATGAATGATGCTCTAAACAAACTGGAGGTCTGGCTAGACAACAACAGGCTTGTTATATCTCTAGAAAAAACCAGAATTATGTTCTTTACCCGCAAACGCTTTGACCGCTCTAGTGTCAACATACGTATTTATCATGAGAAACTTCTTATTGAATCATCACACTGTTATCTAGGCATAGAACTGGATGGTCATTTAACATGGCACCGCCAGGTGCAACGTATGACCACTAAAGTGTACCAAGCTGTTAATATGATTAAGGTTCTGAGTCATACCGTCTGGGGTGGAGACCCAGCCACGCTTCTGTTATTTTATAAAGCTTACATTCTCTCGAAACTAGAGTACGGCTGCATTCTAATGGTCCACATATGCGCTACACGCCTAACTACTGTACAGAAGATACAAAACCGTTGCCTTCGACTTTGTTTGGGAGCCATGAAATCAACACCTATTGCATCACTTCATGTGGAAGCCAACATCTTTCCCTTCCATCTACAACAACGATATCTGCAAAACCGTTATTGGATCCGTACTTCCACATACAGACTACATCCCCTCTGCAATACTGTTAAGAAATTGGGATTCGACATTACACCATGCCTTCAGAATTATTCCACTATTTTACCACTGGATGACCGCCCGGCATATTTCACTATGGACTATCAAGCACTGTTTTATGTTAGTGAGGTACATAACCCATTTCCTGTCAATAAACAACTCCTTGTTCCGCGCGAAGTGCACTACATGCACCAGGATATCTTGCGAACCCATCCTGGAACCCTTCATATATATACTGATGGATCTAAATTTGACAATGTTACTGGCTCCGCTTACTATGTTCCTCAACTCAAGAAATCTGGTTTATTTAAACTACCCACTGAGGCAACGATCTTTTATGTAGAAGCTTATGCCATCTGTAAAGCCCTAGAATTTTGTGAAAATGGAAAACATGAAAGAATTATGATACTCTCCGATTCCTACAGTGTTCTCTCTGCCTTACCGACCACTAAACTATCGCATAAATCTCCAGATATCATAATAAATATTACATATCGTCTTTATTCCTTGACACGACAGGGTATACATATATCATTTACATGGATACCGAGCAACATGGGGATTGAACATAACGACATGGTTGATAACATGGCCAAAATGGCCGCCACAAAAGGAATTCCCGTCGCTACCCCTATTGTGGAAGTCATGTTTCGGGAACTTTACCAGGAAATGCGGACACTCTGGTCTCTGGAGTGGGAAAGAATCGAAATATCAAGGTCGTACAAATTACTCCAACCCTCCTTACAAAAAAGCCCATGGTTCTCTAACCACCACGGACGGTTGTTTTGCACGACACTTATTCGCTTACGATGAAATCATGGCTGCTTTAAGAGTCACTTATATAAGTTACATATTGTAGCTTCTCCCGATTGTGAATGTGGGACAGCTACTCATGACATCAACCACATTTTATTTCAATGTCCGCTGATGAAAAATCGAGACGAATTCTTTCAAAACCTTATTAGAGAAGGTAAATTTCCTCCATACAATCGAGAATATGTATTATGTCAACCTATTGTGCCTGTGTACCACGCTGTATTTCAATTTCTGTTCTGAAATGGTGTCAAGATCTAACATCAACATGGCGTCGTGAAAACGCAAGTTTCGCATTAGTTTTCAACGGTAATATACGACGCGGAGCAAGTCCCAGCTCATCAGTTCTATTTCGGCTTCCAACCAAACAGGATGTCCGGCGACGAGGCGTGACACCTCGTCACACCAGTAAATCGGCGAACGTCAAATGGCACGTACAGTGGACGCAAGGTATTTGCAGACGTCGAGAGAATGGCTGTGGCCGAGTTTTCTCATACGGCCATGTTTTGTGTAATTCATGTGTGAAATGCATCCTTTTCCCCTCAATTTTGTTCATTTCTGGCTGAACGGGTTCCACCCAAGGCCATAACAATCAAGGAAGAATAAGAAGAAGAAGCCTAAGTTCAAAGCACATGATCTTGCTGAAAGGATGTAGCCTAAGTTATAACTGACAAAACATGTTACTGTGATATACGATAACTTTTGGTGACTTGCATGTATATTGGCAAAAAATAATGAGAATAATGAAGTTAAAGTCAGTTTTTTACATCCCAAAGGACCTGCTGCTTCCTTTTTTTATCCAACACCAAGAGCCGATATACTAGTCATTAGAACTGAAGATCTTCTTAAAAAGGTTGAACCTTGTACAGCAACTGGGAGAACTTTTACACTTGACGTCGTCTGGCCGACGACCACCCCAGAGCCCGACCTGCACCCGCCAGTATACGCTCCCGCTAACGGAACACACCCCTGGCCATGGCCCACCCGAGTCAGGCGAGCCGAACAGCAATTAAAGGCAAAGCCGCGGAAACCTGAGTAGACAAGAGAAGAACCGTACCCATTCCTCCTGAAACATTAAATTAGGATTTTAGCGACAATAAAATCTCTTCCAGACACACCCGTTTGGAGTCTAGCGTAATGAGGTCACGCCTGGCGCGAGAGAGGCCGAGCCTCCCTCGGACGCCATGCCAGTTCGGCAGTTCAGCGCAGCTCACGGACCGGGGCGGACCTACGTCCCACGGAGAGGCAACATCCTTTGTCTACATCGAAAGTAACGTCCGGTAAATATAGTCACTAATTAACAGAACCCCTTTTATTACTTAACCTCTCCGTGAGTACCCGGTCCCTTTTTTCGGTCCAGGACCTAATCCGGCCGCATCAATTTAAAGACACCCCGCACCACACTTGGTCAGCAGGGCTGCTCTTCAGTATACGGCACGGGCCGCCTCCCGCAACTTACAGAACTTTATTTAAGGTCACGCGCACGGCGCTGACCACAAACCCGCAAGGGAACTTGGACAAACTTAATTGCGGTGCGTGTTTCACCACAGTGGGCACAACACCCGCGCCGAGACATTTGCATACGGGATTGGCCGTCTCCAATCGTCCACCCCCTTAATTCAGTGTATTTTTGTGTCCCGGATTTTGTATTGCTAACTTACGTTACCCGAGTAACGAGTGCCACGTAACTTGTGCGCGCCCCCTTAATTCAGTGTATTTTTGTATCCCGTACTTTGTATTGCTAACTTACATTACCCGAGTAACGAGTGCCACGTAACCTGTGCGCGCCCCCTTAATTCAGTGTATTTGTGTCCCGCCTTTGTGTTACGAAATTACGTTACCTGCGTACCCAGTGAGACGTCTGAGACGTAATAGCGTCCGAGGCCACGTAACGCGGAACACAAACCATACGGCGCCACGGAATAACGAGTAAACCCCCCCCCCCCCGGGGACCTCTGTAGAGTGTTGTATTGTGTACGACTCGTTCCTATGAATAAAAGGTACGACACCACCACCTCAACTCCACGCCTCTTATTTAAAATCATCTCACGCAACACCGCCGCCGGCCCTAGTGGGCCACGCAGGGGCACATACATCCACGACCCCAAACTCACGACTAGAACCGAGCTAGTCTGGCGCCCACCCGGACAATACGTAGCAAGAACCGCCTTTTCCCACTAGGAGCCACACCGGGACTCGAGCCCGAGACCCCGGACGACGGCATTTGGCGCCCGCTGCGTGGGGCAGAAAATAACGTGAAAAATTTTTTTTTCCCCCTTCTGGACATTTTCGAGATAAATTCACCAACAGGCGACAGCGGAGACACGAAACGGCCATTTTGGACACAGGAAGGGTCGAAGGCCAGACAGACCGGCGCGACGAGGCGAGCGGACAAAGGACACTCCAACCACCCCCACCCCCCCACGTCATCACGGCGAGGCGAGCAACGGAGCGACGTCACCACCCCCACCCCGCGCGGACCGTTTTCGCCTCCTCTTTGTGCGGCTGTCCGGGCGCTCTCGGCCATCGCCTCGCACACCCATCCGCAACCCCGCCCGCGCCGCGGCCATTCTCGGTCTCCGTTTTGTGCGGCTGTCCGGGCACCTGCCCAGCCGGCGAACGCGACCCCGCGCGCAGACTTGCACAGCGCGCACAGAGCCGCGAGTGAAAAACACGCATCGACACAGCTGAACACGCATGATAACAGGAGCACCAAGTGCGCAGAGATGTATGCGGACAGATGCATCGGGTGTTACCACCCCTGCCCGAGTGGGTACTTATACGGCAGGACCGCCGCTGGGTACGAGTGCGGCTATTGTAAAGAGTACCGCACATACGGGATGACGATGTGTGGAAGCCGGTCGTGTCCCGGAGGAAGTAGCGAGGGCTACCACTGCGACGAATGTGACAGCCTGTGGCATCGTGACTGCACCAACGAGCGTGAAGGGACTTTGAAGCGCGAGTCCTTCACGTTCACGTGCACGCGATGTACCGCAAAACGAGCCACCCAGTTGCAGTACAGGGCAGCGACGCTAATAATTCCTCCCCGACGATACGCCGCGACGATCCACGACATTCGGACACCACCCACGCCGACGCACGACGTACCACAAACGCACGTCCCGACGACATCCGCACCATCAGTAACCATGTTCCCGCCACCTTCCGTCCCGACGCCGACGCTCGGCTTCCTGACGCCAGCAATCCCGCTCCCACCGCCTCCTGTCCCGGAGCCACCAACCTCGGCGTCCCTTGTAGACCTGACGCCTCCCGAACCAAGTCTGGAAACACCGTCACCAGCGGGTCCACGCTTCATCGACCTGACGCCACTCACGCCGACGCACTACGCCTCACCAAGGACGCCTTCCGTCCCGACGCCGACGCTCGTCACCCTCTCGCCGCCAATCCTGCTCTCTCCGCCTCCGGGCCCAACGCCACCAGCCTCAACACCCCTCGCAGACCTGACGCCACTCAACATGACTGTGACGACGCTTGACCCGCCAAAGCCGACCAAACGACGCACGACGCCGACCGTCCCACCGCAGTCTGCCACGACGACCCGAACCCGCATCATGTCGGAGACACCTCACGACGCCGGGATGGTCTCGTCACCGCACCTGACCACTGTCACAGTGCCGCGAAGGACCGTTCCGACGCTTCCGCGTCGTCTCCGACACACGCCTCATCCGGGACACCATTAGACTCGGCACCGACACGTCGCGCCACACCGTCGCCACCGCCTGGCTTCAACGACATGCCGCCGTCGTCACTACCACACGAGTATGCGGTCTCAAGAGGGACGCTGGAAAACGAAACGCCCAGGGCCACGACGCCAAGATGCCTGTGCGAGGCCCCGCCACCGGGACTCGCCCCGCGGTGCCCGCCTGGCTTCGAGGCACAGGGGATGGAGCCCACCAAAACGAGACAGACGCGCACGACGTCGACGTCGATGCCATCTTCGTCACCGCCTGAAACATCAAAAACGCTAGAGACGCCACGACGCCACCCCTCGGACAGCCTGCCACAGCAGCTGCCGAGGCGACGCGCACTCAGCCCTCAAGAGGCGCCACGACGCCGCCCCTCGGACAGCCTGCCACAGCGGCCACCGAGGCGACGCGCACCCTGCCCTCAAGAGGCGCCACGATGCCGCCCCTCGGACAGCCTGCCACAGCAGCTGCCGAGGCGACGCGCACTCTGCCCTCAGGAGGCGCCACGACGCCGCCCCTCGGCCGGCCTGCCACAGCAGCTGCCGAGGCGACGCGCACTCTGCCCTCAAGAGGCGCCACGCCGCCGCCCCTCGGACCGCCTGCCACAGCAGCTGCCAAGGCGACGCGCACTCTGCCCTCAAGAGGCGCCACGACGCCACACCGTGACGACACCGCGGCTACCGGGTCGCCCGAGCTCCCTGCATCTGCCTGACGCAATGCAGGTCAACGCCACGGCACCTGGACCCCCGACCGCCCCACCACCGCACGTGACCGTCACTCAGACGATGACGCCTGTCATCTGTCTAGCACGACGGGCCGCGAAACGCCCGCATGTAGACATGGCTGTGCCGGGCCGTGCCGAGCGCCACCCGCGCTTGCTGCCCGCCTGCCGAGAGCCACCTGACCTTGGTCGCCGCCGCCCCTGCCGGCCGGCATCCTGGCCACCACCGGCGCCACGACGCCGCCCCCGACGCCTGCCACAACGGCAACCAGGATGGCGCGCACGCTGGCCCAGTCGGCCACGATCACCAGGTCCAGTGCGCTGGCCCTACCAGCCGCTGACCCCACACCGGCGCCACGACGCCGCCCCCAGCACGCCTGCCACGACGGCAACCGGGGCAGCGCGCACGCTGGCCCAGTCGGCCACAATCACCAGGTCCAGTGCGCTGGCCCTACCAGCCGCTGACCCCACAAAGGCGCCACGACGCCGCCCCCGACACGCCTGCCACGAAGGCAACCGGGGCGGCGCGCACGCTGGCCCAGTCAGCCACGATCACCAGGTCCAGTGCGCTGACCCTACCAGCCGCTGACCCCACACCGGCATCACGATGCCGCCCCCGGCACGCCTGCCACGACAGCAACCGGGGCGGCGCACACGCTGGCCCAGTCGGCCACGATCACCAGGTCCATTGCGCTGGCCCTACCAGCCGCTGACCCCGCACAGGTGCCACGACGCCGCCCCCGGCACGCCTGCCACGACGGCAACCGGGGCGGCGCGCACGCTGGCCCAGTCGGCCACGATCACCAGGTCCAGTACGCGGAGCCAACCAGCTGCTGAGCCGCGAACCACGCCGGGATGGAGCGGCCGGAGCTAGGGGTGGCCCCATGTTAGCGGGACCATAAGCGGCGCAAGGTCGGGCTTCACAGGGGGGGGGGGGGCGTTTGACGTCGTCTGGCCGACGACCACCCCAGAGCCCGACCTGCACCCGTCAGTATATGCTCCCGCTAACGGAACACACCCCTGGCCATGGCCCACCCGAGTCAGGCGAGCCGAACAGCAATTAAAGGCAAAGCCGCGGAAACCTGAGTAGACAAGAGAAGAACCGTACCCATTCCTCCTGAAACATTAAATTAGGATTTTAGCGACAATAAAAACTCTTCCAGACACACCCGTTTGGAGTCTAGCGTAATGAGGTCACGCCTGGCGCGAGAGAGGCCGAGCCTCCCTCGGACGCCATGCCAGTTCGGCAGTTCAGCGCAGCTCACGGACCGGGGCGGACCTACGTCCCACGGAGAGGCAACATCCTTAGTCTACATCGAAAGTAACGTCCGGTAAATATAGTCACTAATTAACAGATCCCCTTTTATTACTTAACCTCTCCGTGAGTACCCGGTCCCTTTTTTCGGTCCAGGACCTAATCCGGCCGCATCAATTTAAAGACACCCCGCACCACACTTGGTCAGCGGGGCTGCTCTTCAGTATACGGCATGGGCCGCCTCCCGCAACTTACAGAACTTTATTTAAGGTCACGCGCACGGCGCTGACCACAAACCCGCAAGGGAACTTGGACAAACTTAATTGCGGTGCGTGTTTCACCACAGTGGGCACAACACCCGCGCCGAGACATTTGCATACGGGATTGGCCGTCTCCAATCGTCCGCCCCCTTAATTCAGTGTATTTTTGTGTCCCGGATTTTGTATTGCTAACTTACATTACCCGAGTAACGAGTGTCACGTAACTTGTGCGCGCCCCCTTAATTCAGTGTATTTTTGTATCCCGTAGTTTGTATTGCTAATTTACGTTACCCGAGTAACGAGTGCCACGTAACTTGTGCGCACCCCCTTAATTCAGTGTATTTTTGTGTCCCGTACTTTGTATTGCTAACTTACGTTACCCGAGTAACGAGTGCCACGTAACCTGTGCGCGCCCCCTTAATTCAGTGTATTTGTGTCCCGCCTTTGTGTTACGAAATTACGTTACCTGCGTACCCAGTGAGACGTCTGAGACGTAATAGCGTCCGAGGCCACGTAATGCGGAACAAAAACCATACGGCGCCACGGAATAACGAGTAAACCCCCCCCCCCCCCCGGGGACCTCTGTAGAGTGTTGTATTGTGTACGACTCGTTCCTATGAATAAAAGGTACGACACCACCACCTCAACTCCACGCCTCTTATTTAAAATCATCTCACGCAACACCGCCGCCGGCCCTAGTGGGCCACGCAGGGGCACATACATCCACGACCCCAAACTCACGACTAGAACCGAGCTATTCTGGCGCCCACCCGGACAATACGTAGCAAGAACCGCCTTTTCCCACTAGGAGCCACACCGGGACTCGAGCCCGAGACCCCGGACGACGGCACACTCACTAAAAAAGAGATTGTAGAGACATCACACCTGCTTGAACGAAGTATGCCACAACCTAAGTGAAAACTGTAAATAATTAAATATATACTAAACAGAGTTTTTTCATGAGCAATTATATCGTCCCTTAACAGCCAGAAGGGCCAACATCACAAATGTCAAATTGTTCAGGATCAAAAGAAAAAAAATTAAAAAAATCCCATTTACAAAATATAAATAATTTATGGTGTATTTACAAAGATGCTGTTTTATTTAATATAAATATACAATTTTCTGTGATATGAATGGAACAGTATTTTATAAATACATTTTAAATATTAAATGTGAAACATTGGCCCTTTTTCTGGGCATGTGGCCATTTTGTTTATACACATTTGCCCTTTTGCATGTCAAAAGTTAAAACGATAGCCCTTTTACTTGTCAGAAGTTGTAACAATAGCCCTTTTGCTTATAGCAACAGTTTTAAGTTCTTCAGCTTAAATCCATATAAAACTATAAACTTGACCTTGTTTGGATATTATTAATAATAGTAAGATACATTTTAATTGCTAATGCACAAACTAATCAGCTATGCATTGGCAAAATGAAAATAAAATTATTAACATTCAAGAGTGTTTTAAATTATACACGACAGAAATAATGACTAATTGTATTTAACAACTTCAGTAAACTCATTGTTACAATATGTTAGGTACAAGGTTGCTATGTCCTATTAATATTAATTTTATGAATTCAGGTTATAAAACTATTATCTGCTATCTTCTTCATTTAGCCTATCGTAAACTGGGACAACTTTGGCCCTTCAGGTCAACTTTGTCCCACACAGAGAAAAAAGATGAATTATATTGTTTTAGAAATGTTTTTCAAAATAACATGTCGAACATTAGTTAGACATAGTTCCTATTATGTTACTGTTTAGAATATGTAGGTAGGGAATTTTTGTACCACATCAGTTGTAGTGGTATCACTGTTACAAAAGAACCAGCTGTTTCATGAAGAATTATTTAGTGCACAACTTTGTGGTGTGCATAATTTGATTTTAGTCTGAAAAATCTGGTAAGTGTAAAATTAATCTATTTATGCATATGTCCTTACAGGAACATTTCAATATCAGCTTAATTGTACAAATTTTTTTCAACTTTGCTTATAGTAATAGCAAATGTCAATTTAGAGGTTAGTTTGGACAACTTTGTCCCGGGTTAAAGTTGCACCATTGAAAAAAAATTAACTTCATTGTCATTCTTAATGTTTTAATGTTTCAGAAAACTTTATATTACATTGAGGCCAAACTATGCTAGATATTTTTCACTTGTTTATATGTTTCAGGGAGTCAAACAGGCAGCACTATGAGAACAGTGAGAAAGGGAAGTAGAAGAAAGATAGGGAGTCGAAGATATCAGGACTACACAGAAGATACTTTACAGAAGTGTTTGGAAGATATTAGGGAAGGTAGACTTTCTCAGAGGGCAGCAGAGAAGTTTTGGAACATCTCCCGCAGCACAATAAAAAACAAACTGAAAGGTGTGCACACTAAAAAACCAGGTAGGCAGCCAATACTAACCGAAGAAGAGGAAGAAACACTTGTTGAACATACTACGATTTTATGTGATTTTGGTTTTCCCATCACATAATATGCTTTAAGATGTGTTGTAAAACTTTATTTAGACAAAATGGGTCGAAATGTTTGTGAGTTCCGTGACAACCTACCAGGTTATGACTGGGGACGGCACTTTCTGGAACGTCACCCCGAGTTAACTTGCCGCATATCCTCAAACATTAAGCGAGACCGGGCTGGTGTAGATAAGGAGACATTACTTAAATATTTTTTAAATCTGGAGAAAAGTGTCGAAGGCATTCCACCTGAAAATATGTGGAATTACGATGAATCCAACCTGACTGACGACCCGGGAAGCAGAAAAGTTTTATCAAGGCGCGGAATGAAACATGTTGAGCAAGTAATGGATTCTTCCAAAACGTCTACATCAGTTATGTTTTGTGGAAATGCAAAATGGGAACTTCTGCCTGTCTATGTTGTTTATAAGGCAGAAAAGTTATGGGACACATGGATGGAAGGGGGTCCGAAAGGTGCACGATTTAATAGGTCGAGAGTGGATGGTTTGACTCAGGATCATTTGAAGACTGGTTTTTCCATCTTGTGCTCCCTAGACTCAAAAGACAAGAAGGAAAAAAGTTACTGATAGGAGACAACTTAGCATCTCACATTAGCAAGGAAGTCATTGCAGCCTGCCAAGAAAATGACATTGTCTTTGTTTGCCTGCCCCCACACTCCACCCATCTGACACAGCCACTTGATGTGGCATTCTTTCATCCACTGAAGGCAGAATGGAGAAAAATTCTACATGAATGGCGTAAAACTCCTAGCGGAGAGCGTTTCAAAACTCTACCGAAGGATGTATTCCCTAGATTGCTGAATAAACTTGTGGGAGTCTCTGTTCAAGACAAGGGGCAAAATTTAGTCTCAGGTTTCAAAAGTTGTGGCATTCATCCTCTTGATGCCACCAAAGTTTTGAAACGATTGCCAGGTGCTGAAGTTTCTGTGAATGTTGAGATTGTCAGTGAAGCATTCCTCGAAACAGTAATCAGTAAGAGATCAGAGGCCACACCTTCGATTCGAAAGAAGAGAAAACTTGTAAACGTTGAACCTGGTAAAGGAATCACTCCAACAGACATGGATACCGGTACACAAGTCGTCTCAGAACCTAAACAAAAGAGAAAGAGGGGAAGGCCGAGGAAAGACGATTCTACCTCATCTGACGAGGGATCCAGTTTTGACATTTCTGATTCCACAAGTGACGATCTGGAATCTGAAAACCAAAATTCCGATTCTGAGTGCCTAACTCCACACAAAAATGAATCATGGAAGGAAGAACTAAGTGAGTGTGACTATGTTGCAGTCAAATACAATGGAGAACTCTATCCTGGCAGCATTGTTGGTTTCCCCATAGAAGATAACAGTAGAATTAAGAAAGTTAAGGTGATGTGCATGGAAAAAACTATGAAATTTTGGAGATGGCCAGTCAATGGTAAAGAGGACATAATGATTTATGATTTTGATGACATAATAATGAAAATACGTGAGCCTGTGCCAATAAGGAGGGGATATTTTTCTGTCCCTCAACTAAACACTTTCATTTCATAAAGAGTTTTTCTGACTAACCTATGTAAAAATGTTTTTACATTTACTATATGTTGCCTAATAATTTTTAATGGTGTCTCACAAGTGTGCTTGGATATATGTTTGCATTAGTTATCAATATAAGGTACCAATATATTAAAAATAATAAATATTTTACTGTGGTTTTTGTATTCTGTCTTTAGATAATAAGTTTTTTCCTAATAAAATGTTTAAAAAAATGTTTTTGGTGATTTATTTGGTCTTATATTCTAGGTATAACTGTAAATAACATTGTCCCACAAACCCATTTGAACAACATTAACCCTCTAATAAAAATACACTCACTACTGCGGTAAAAATGATATTGGGCTAAAGATGTCCTACAATGGGACAACTTTAACCCACCGAAACAATAATTTGTTAAAAACAATAAAATTTTATAAAACTACAAACCGACATAACTACTTGTTCCCAAAACTTTCACCTCTACACCAAAAATGTTTTGGAAAATTTTACTTTATTAATGCAAAAGATCAGAAGCATCAAATTTGAAAAATTGAATAAAGTGGGTTAAAGTTGGCCCAGTTTACAGTACCTTATTAGAATTAGCAGATTTGGTATATTTATAAAGGTAAAATACATTTTTCGAAAAGATAAAAAAAAACATACTTTATTGTATCCTTATTTAAATGGCGATGTTAAAAGCATAAAGTTACAAATATACTGGAACTTTAAATTCTATCCTCTTCATCAGTCTCGGGAAGTTCATCAGGTGTGGTTACTTTTTGTGGCAATGTCAAGTACTCTTCATGGTAGGGAGGAGGAATAACACCACCAAGGCAAAGGTCCTTTAAGTCCTTGTACTTAGGTACGGCGATTGGTAGACATGACTTGTAGAGTCTTGGTGGCTTTGTGTGGGACACAGAAGGTCTTCCCCGCACTTTTCTGTTCGTCATTTTAACTTCTATCACATCACCTTGCTGCATACTGCACTTAACAGTAAAATAGGGGACATTCTTCTGAATCATAACTGAACGGATGTTTTTCAGTTGCATTTGGCTTCCATCAATTGCTTGGAGAATATTAGTTCCTGAATATGCCTTCCAGTCATGAAAATCTTTGTATGTTAATGTTGTCACATCATAAGGGTCAGGTTCGTGCCTGGCATTTACTAATATTGTGGGCCACTCACTTGGGGCCCACACAATCTTTTTCCGGTAGTTATTGTCGATTGTCGAGTGCATCGAGTCGGCAGGCATATATGAGTGACCAGGCAACAAATAATTTATTGTAATTGCTAGCAGTGAGCTAGAGTGTTTGAGAAAGTCATTTAGTGCGAAAAGTACTTGCTGGTTTTTATTTTGCCCAGGACATGAATCGCAATAAAGGATTAAGTGTTTCACATTTCTGTTGTCTACATTTGCCAAGTAAATCGTCAGTACAGAACATACCTCATTAGACCCACGTTTTCCATCAGATTCACCCCATAAGTAGCAGAAACCTTTCCTTGTCACAGACTCATACATGGTTAGATTGAACATACTGTATTTCCTCGAGTAGTACAATAACATACTATCGCCATGTGGTGTCTGCAATACCTTTTGAAGGTCAAAGCTGACACACAAGTACACAGTGTTATTGATTCGCAACTGCTGGTCAGCTCTAAATGCTGCTAGGCTTGCAACCTTTTCGTCTTCGTGCACCTGTATGTCTCTCAAATCATCTTCAGTGAGATGGTCTTTGGACAGATGTTTATGTTTTTCACAAAAAGCACATTTATCCTTTTTTTGCATATGAAATCCAATGTTAAAAGAACATTTAAAAATTTGCCTAAATACCTTCATTGTCACAATATGGCTTCTTAATAGCTTTGAAATTTCTTTTGTACAGCCTGTACAAGAAACTAATGTTTCGCAACTCAGATGGCAGGTATTTTCTTGTTGTTTTCGACCGGCAATAGTGAGATGGAACCGCTGGCAGCTTTTCAATAAATTCTTCCACTGACTTCTTTAGAGTTTCAGGAGTTTTATTCTTTGGTGAATGTTTTCCACGCATGTCTGGTTTAGCTGTATTTATTCCAGTTTTGTTAGCTTCTGTGTAGCGAATTAATTTGTCGCTGATTCCCAAAGTTGCGAAAAAAAATCTACGACATACTCTTGCTTTTTTTCCATCAGGCAATGGCAAGTAGAAATGCAGTGTAGTGTTCTTTTTTGCTGATTTTGAATCCTTACGATGGCGCCTGACTTCATTGCCTTCTATATTTGCAAGAATAAAATTTCTTTGGTCATTTCTATTACCTAGTTTGCAGTAAGATTCAAAAATGTATTTTCTCTCATTTTCGGAGATGCTTCTGCAAGTCACATTTTTTGAACACCTACGACCTTTACATGGATCTTCTTTCATGACTTTTGCTGGTATTTCTTTTCCACTTGTTGAGAGATATTCCTTACCTTCGCATCTGAGTTTTTTCCTCTGTGATTTCAGAGAACTGTCATTCTTAACTCTTTTACCACAATTACTCACATAAAGAACAGCAAGTTGGATTTTAAGGACATCTTCATCCAAATTCTGTGGCAATATTTCTCCACCCTGCGCCAATACTTCTTCAGTTGTGCAAGTTGTCATGATAATTTCATCTGGATTTTGTATGAAATTGTTTTCCACTGAAGGGACTGAGAGGTTATTTACATGCTGTGAAAAAAGTGAAGGATTTTCAATAATTGCCTGACTTATTTCTGAATGTGTGACACACTTGGATCAATTTCAATAATTGTATTGGAACACAACACTTCACAATCTGCTGCAATATCTGAAGCTGCATCAGGAAAACTGGCTACATCATGATTGGACGATAAACTGGCAACAGACGTTACCTCATTCACATCACTATTACCATTGAATATATATAATGTATAGAAGTCGCGAGCCCAGGTAAAATTTTCTGTCCGGTTTCTCAGAAGAATTGTTGTAGTTCCAAGCTCCGCCGCTGCGATCGCTTTCATCGCTGGGTGTCGGCCGTATACGCCCCTGGTGGTGTTTGGCAGAACTTGGTTAACCAGCCCAGTCGTAACATTATCCTTCAACCCCCCCCCCCTCCCCCCCCCCACCCACAGACAACCCTTCGAAAATCCAAGACCAAGATTCCTATTACCCGGCAGGTCTTATCAGCATCTTAGGCGACCTTGAAGAGGAGCTTCCTTTACCGTCGTTTGAGAATGATGAAATCCCAAAAAAGCTAGCCACGGAAATCACTGAATGATGGGATTCTGTACCCGAGTGAAGTGAAAATTAGCTATTAAAACTTTGTATTGGGCCAATAGTCAGTGTTCCGTTCAAAATATGGTTTTATTTTAAAAGTAAAATACTTATTTAAACTATATATCGCGTTTGTACAAATTTACTTTTAGATATTGACAAGGAAAAACAACCTTCTCTTATTCAACGTTATCTGTTAAGTATAAAAGGGGTAGATATTATTTTAAAAAATAAAAAAAAATGGAACCCACTAAATAAGTATTGGCAAGATATATATAAATTCAATAATAAAATACGCATATTAAATTTTTTTGTATTTAACTTTTTTCGGTAATAAAAATTCAGGATGATTTTGGTTTAATTGGTTTACGTATATTGCTATATTTTCTCAATCACATAGAAAAGGGAAAAGAGTACATCAGTGAAAAATCAAAAATTTAGTTTAAGTAATACTAGCCATACTAAAAAATCAATATGCGAGATAAGAAATTTGGTAACTGCTCTACATTTCAAATAAAAATGCATTTGTTTCATGAATACTGAAATGTATGCGTAATAAGGCATATTATGTTATTATCCTAAGCATGACTATAACTAAAAAAATTACAGTAATTTAAAACGATGGCAGTCTTAACATACAATAAGTGCGCGAGTCTTAGTTTATATTTTAATTGGCTTCTTCGTCAGATAGAAAAGAGTTAAGATTTCATCAAGGGAAAATATATTCTCAAAGTCACTAAACCGGGAGATAGAAAATAAGGTAGGTACTTAATTTTAAATAAAAGTTAAAATAGGCTTACGCTAAACCAATTAAAAATAAGTCGTAAAAATATTTTTATTTATTTAATATGTTCTATACTTGACAGTTCTTTGTGTATAATTCTTCAAAAATCTTTGGAATTTAATACATACTTTTCTTAAAATGGTAGAATATCAGCACTACCCGGAAATTACGTGAGCAAAGCCACGGGTTATTAGATATACTTTTACTATAAAATAAAAACAACTATACATTTGTAGTTCACGAATGTGATATTTTGTTTATTGCTTCACAACATTCATTTGCCAGTCTCAAATTTCATCGTACCACTTGTCAGAAATGTCACCAGAAATGAGAGATAGATTTTTTTTGACGAATTTCAATTACGAGGAAACCTTTCGCAAGATTTTTTTCTTCGCAGTAGTCACTGGGACACCATTAATTTAAATCCACTAAGATAATAAAATTGTATGTATAATGATTTGTTTTTGTATATTTATATAACTACCCAACCAATTTTTAATGATTTTCATGTGAATAAATACTTGTAAAGCAATTTAATTAACTGTGTCATAATTCTTCTGATTAGATGGAAATACAAACTTTATATCCGTGATATACGATGATAAAATATATTTATTAATGCAAAATAATTTTCACTGTTCAAATGCAAATTTAAATAGATTATTCATACATATTTCCTGCTAATTAATGGTTTAACATAATAATTTTTAGTATAAAATGCTTTTTCTCTTGTGTTAAAATGGGTTGCTAAAATGAGGAATTATAAATATATCACTTACTAAGTCCGTTCACAGATTTACACAAAACAGCAATGTAGATAATCTTTTTTGGTAGTTTCTAATTTTCTGCCCTGAATAACATGAATTTTGTTGAATTCATACCAAAGTGAATTTTTTGAACAACTTAAATTGATGTCATAAATAAATATTTATTTTATAATAAAAATCCACAAACTGTTTTTAAAATATAATATTTATCACGCCAGATGGAATAATAAACAAAAAATAGCTCTTATATGTTGTCTGTGTTTAAATAATTGTATTATATTTCATGGAAATAATATTTACCTTTCGGTTATTAAAAGAAAATATATTTGTATTCAAAATACTTGCTCATCGTTTTTACGAGCATAACTTGTGTATCTAACCTCAAAGCAAGGAATATAAAGAGTGGCAACTCAATGCTATAACAAAAACTCTTATTTTCTTTGGAGATCCGGGAAATGTGCGTTATTTATAAGCAACTTAACATAGTAAATCGTTAACTTTTCAGATCTATGTTGGCAAAATTGATTTTTTTAGTGGTCATTCGTTACTGGGAATATTCACCATATAACGTTTAAGATTATTTATTTTGAATTACGAAACAACCAAAACATTATGTAAAAATGCTTCATCTTATGTTAAAAAAAATATAAACTGCATAGCCACAAAGTATGACATAATACCATTAGTTTCAGTTACTAATAACATTACGTGCACGCGTTTAAACAGTCATCGCAGCCATAGTTGTTTCATAGCTACCAAAATCATTCAACGTTGTCTAGAATTATTCCAAATTATGTTTTGCCATTTTACTCAATGCGCCACTCCGTTAACACAACATTTTATAAATTCTGAACTACGATTGTCAGTATTTTTTTTTTTACGTTATTACGTTTAAGGAATTTCTGTAGTTTTCTTATAATTAAAACTTAAATTTTGATGTTGGCATCTTTTAACCGCACTTTTTTTTCGGTGGCCGTACTCCTCCAATTCAGTTGCGCCCGTCCGTATCTAAGCGCTCGGATTTCAACAAAAGGCACCGCCTCTCGATAGAGTGAGACAGAGAATTACGCGAATGACCTTGAAAAAAGCGACGCTACAGCGCTCTGGCGTGGAAGCTGGTAACTACGAGCACCCTCTTGTGGAAAGAAGAGCTGTCTAGCGGCGGAGCTAACAACTACCACAGTTTTGGATCCGAAAATTGGAATAATAAATCCTATCCCCTCGCGACTTCTATAAGTTATATATATTCAATGCTATTACCTCGAATTTCTGCCTCCACTATTTTCCTTGTTCTGGCTCTCGCATAGTGTAATATATGTTTACACTCGGATGACCTGCACAGATAATCCGAAATCGTTGCATAATTCACTACCACAAATTGTTAAAAATAATACACTTTTAACTTATACCTAAATAAAAAATAGGCCTTTCAAAACTAGTCATTGCATTTTTATATTCAATTTTATAGCAATCAAAGTAAAAATTTTTAATGTTCGTGAATAAGTAATTTAGGAATTAATAGCTTAAATTATTTCTAATGCATAAAAATACCTTTAATATTATAACAGATACAACATACAATCTATAAAATGCAATAATTATTTACCTTTTTTCGTCCATGTTATTTCCAGGTACAAAATAAATTGATATTACACATAGTAGAACCTCTGTATCAAACGAAAACACATTCCTTAAAACAATAGACTAATGAAATAAATGCAAGTATGTAGGCAACAATTATAACAACATTATAAAATCAAAATATTTCCAGTTGAGCAACCATAACCTCAGAATAGCATTGCAAAGATATGATATCGGCCCTTCTTCTGGGAACAAAAATGAACGTCAGCCCTAAAATATAACTTTCATTGTTTTATTTACCATGCTTTCTATGGAGAAAAACGATTGCCCTTCTGCCAGGACATTCCCCGAACGTGAAGCCTACATTTCACAAAGGGTTGAGGACCAACCCGAACATGCCCGAAGACTTCACCTTCGGCCAACTTCGGGACTTTGTTTTTCTTTTAACAAGACGCGCGGGAATTTTGATTAGTGAAGGCCCACCGCCCATACTTAAGGACAGAGGCTATTCCTATCTTGCAGAATCTCGTCACTGTTCAACTATGTAACAGAACTTAACTGAATTCAACATGTTTCAGGATAATTATATTTAGTGTTGTATCTATAGCATGTTTCAATTGTTATTCATAGAAAATTCAAAATCACCTTTATATATTTACAGCTTAAAAATTTTATTTTCTTTCCGGGAGAGTGCCAGGCTAACTTATGCAGCTGTTTGGTGGGTCGTCGGCCCCCAAGGTTAGTAGAGAGAGGTTGTCTCGATCCCATAAGAACAATGTAGACAGCCCGACACTCCGCTCTGACGTCATGTGCAGCCCCGCCGTTCCCAGCCGTAATACTACACCTGCTGACTGACGGCTCTCTCTTATCAGCTCAGCTCGTTTCACATATCTGATACGCAATACTTATAGTATTTCATTTATTCTTTGTTGATTACTGTTAATTATAATCGCTTTGATATGCTTTTCAAATGACAAAATGCTGTGACTGAAAACACGGATGAATTATTAATTTCAACACATTTTTTCAGTGACAGTAAAAATTTTCAAAATATCCATGATGAATCCATGAATTTTTAAAAATTAATATAATTAACATGTAACTAGTAAACAAAATGGTTTATTTTTATTTATTTCTCAGCAAGATTATAAAATTTAAAATGATTGCATATCGATTTCTTAATGTTTAATAAAAGTAGCCATAGCTCATTAAAACGTTTAGGGAATGTTTGCAATATAAATAAACTGAAGTTAGATTTAAAAATAAATTTCTAACATGAATAGAGCAGTTTTTCGTGTAATCGTTTCATCCTCTTTTGCATCATACTCGAGCGTTTTCTTCACTTTTACTTCGTCAAAGAACAACAATGCGTTCGAAGTCTAGCAACGAATAACGTGCTACATTCAAAAGTTCAATAATGTTTTACTAGAATACCTTTTCTCATGTTAAATGAAGATGTCCATCGTTGAAGAGTTGAAAGTCCAGGCAATGGGAAGTTAAGTTTCTGTTTTAAAAATAAATAACTTCGCTTACTGAAATAACGCAAAGTGAAAGCGAGAGCTATTTCCTCATTGGTCCAGTTTACTCTTTTTTTTAACGAAAGTAATGTCAATTTAATTTTTTGAAAAAACACTTGAAAGAATATTCCGCATGCGGAACTCTTAACGAAGAACGGTTTTTTTTGTTTGTTTTTAATATTTACGTTTTCTTTTTTGAGTTTTTTCATGACTTCCAAATTTAAAACTGACTTTCTTTCAGCAAGAAACAAATTTTATTTAAGAATTTGAATTTCCTTCTTAAGCATTTCAACCGAGTCATTGTTAGAACAAGACTTTTAATGCTTTAACTGACTACAAGAACACGTTTCTTCCTCACTTACATTTTAATTTGAATCTACGATTAATTTACATAACAATTTTTTCCCCTGCATTTAACTCGGTCTTCTCGGCGCACACGACTTTCCAATGTTTCTACAGGTGTTGTAATTCCAAGTTTTAATAAAGGTACAGCATTTGGTTTAAGACGTCTTTTAGTGCATGTATTTAACAACTCAGCTTTCAAGTCGGGCTCGTAATCATCATCTGTAAAGTGCTCTGGACATATGTAAGTTGTTTATGGATTCCACTCACCATCACGTCGGCATTTCTGAACCTACACTTTCAACAGATGATCATCGCTTAGGAATCGATGATATTTTATATGATTAATTTCAGGTAAAGATTTTGTTTTTACCAAACTATTTGTACACACAGCCACTGTACACCGCGTACCTGGCATTTTAATGTTTAAATACAACTTTTTAACAGCGTTTAGCCTAACAAAACAAATTCACTTTAAATTCGTGTTCTTAACATTTTGCCTGCTAGTTATAATTAACGAAGCACCTATGCACTTATGATAAAAGCAACACTAACATTTTATAACACCTGCACTCTCAATTAAACTCCTCACAACAATAACTCTCCCTGCATTACGCTGTAGTTTGACACGTTATTACGAGCAGATGTGCTTGTAAACTAAGTAACTGATAGGAGCGGACGGGCTGGCAAGCCGAGCCGGGGCTGCAAGTGACGCGATGCGCAGAACGATGCGCAAGCGATTGAGGCAACCTCTCTCTAATAACCTTGGTCGGCCCCAGCTTTGTTCATTAGGATCGTGGCAGTGGTTGAATTACTAACTAGAGAAGTAGTATCACACTCCTCAGGCAGCATGTTTGGCTGATGCCTAACTTAGGTAAGGGGGCACTGGAAATCACTGTCAATTTGTTCTCGCATTTATTGGCATGCTATGCATTGCGGTGTTACACTATGCGTTATACCTTATACTTTACCCTGACAAAAGTTTCTGATTGCTTCATTATGTGCTTACGTTACATCTAACAGCAGTCTTATTGGGGATTTGCATGGAGTCGGCCATACCCGTAAGTTTTTGAATTACGACTCGAACAGGCTCTACGAGCCGTGAATCTACAAGTGCTTTAATGTCTTTGTTTGGGCCAGCAGACATATGCACGGCTACATTAAATTAAAACGCTTACCTCTCGAGTCAGCGAGTTCCATAATTGTCGACCCTGCGGCGTGGTCACGTGGCAGGGTTAAATCTAAGGCGGTCGGGATAAGCCTGGCTCCGCAAAGATGACCCAGGGATGTGTGGGTAACGAGAGAAAAAAGATTTAGAGGTGAGAAAGTCTATAAAACATTTACCAAAATATTTCAAGACATGTGTGTGAAAATGCTGAGAGTTAATATTGTGGTCATTCACTAAAAACTGGTTTCATTATATTTGTGAGGTTCATACTGTGCAGCTATACTGCATGACTATTAAGTAAATTATATAAACAATTATTTTATGCACAAATTACTACATTATGTTTCTCACCATAAAAGTAATTGTCCATAAAGGTACATACTGAGGTTGTTTAAAACAATAGCATGTTATGAGACTTTGTAGTATCACCTGATGGTATAATGTAAAGAGGAAATATTACTGTGTAAGCTCTGTGTTGGTAATGCTCAGTATAGAAATTCAGTAATGTATGAGACATTTGCAGCCTAGATTGTCACTAAAGAATATTTTTTTTATGAAAAAAACAAACATAAATATTAAATTTTTTTTGTGTCCACAGTAATCTCTTTCCATTGTATTATTTTATCCGTAACATTCCTGTATAAAAAACCCTATCATTGTAGCTTTCCTAATTGTTCGTTGGTTTACTTGATATGTACCAACACAGTGGGTGAATGTATCTTGAAAGCGATACCACATAAAAGGTTACATGTTACATTTAAATTTATATGTTCACTTTATAAAAAAAATTCATTTATGTGCTGTGGAATGAAAAAAACGAAGACACATTGAATATTTAAACACTAATATTTTAAAGGCATAAAATCTTGCACTTTCTTTCTTGTACATACTAATAACTACAATGTGTTTTAAAGATAACTGACATGTCAAAAGGTAAAATTATTTATTATGAACGTTCAGCAAAAATCTTTACACTTTTCTTTCCTTTAAATGACAGCATTATTTTTTCCATATGAATCACCCAAGTTTGGTAAGTTTTGAAAGATAGACAATCATGAAATATAAGGTTGTAAAAAATACTCTTTATTTCTCCAAAAAAAAAAAATTATTTCACTTTCTTAGTTACTATCAATTAACCGGCAATGAAATAAAATTCTAAGTGAAATAAAAAAAAGCACTATTATAACAAAAATTCACAAAATAATTCATTTTCATTGAATGTCCAAAGAATTTAATCTACAAGAAAATGTTCTAATGTCTTCACATGCCAGCATTAAACAGAAAATAATTCTTCCTTTCTATGGAGTGTCCAAAGAGTTTAATGTTTCAGCTCATTTTCTAATTTCCTTACATACCTGCAACAAACAGAAACAATTACAAGTACTGAGAATGTAGAGAATAAGTCATATAAATGGCAATCTGGAGACAAAGTCCATAACAGAAACTGTAGAGCAATAAAGTAATACATAGTATTTAACAGAAACTATATAGCAGAAAAATAATATTCATGGCAACATGATACACACCAGATGGTCAACAAATTTCATTTGGTAAGTATATGTATAATTTGATAAGCTCAATAGTTTTGGTAGGCCTATCTTATTTAAATGTATACTGTTCTTCATGTATTCACAGCTTTCAATATTTTTTTTTTTGTTTTTAATATTTGTCAAACATTCAGTTACATAAAAAATTGGAAATATCGTATACCTACATCACAAAGAGTGTTTGGGTGATTTAATGCAATGGCAAAATTAGCACCTACACACATTAATTAAAAAAAAAAACTACTACTGCTTATAAATACAAATGGTAACAAAAGTTAACAGCACTTAGCTCTTAATGTTTCTCAGGTAGATGTATAGAATATAAACGTGTGGTGATTGTAGTAGTGACTGCATTTTGCGATACTGTATGCTGCAACACTAAGCGAGATTAATGGCAGAACAGTAAATATTTTTTGTGTAAACTTAAGACAAGCAGCCAGAAAAGTAGGTGGTTTATTTTTATGATTTTATAAAATGTTATAGTAATTAAGTAGTAGTGTTTTGTGTTCATTGTAATTTTACAGTTTATCAGATTTTTTGCAAACAAGAAAATAAAAATTACAAAATACCTTTTGCTTCCTGAAATGCTTTGGAATCATTTTGTAAGACAGCACTGTGTTACATCAAGCAGTCTACCAATAGTTTTATAGTTTTAACATTCATGATTGCGATATCGCAAGTGCCGCCATGTGCGAGTCCCTGCTGTGCTTGCAAAAAGCTTGCTTCAATAAAAACAAGGGCCTCATAATCAGATTTTGTCACATATGGAGTTATGTGTTTCTTGCTGCAAGTATTGCTCTCTTGGGTAATGACTGAAAAACATATCAGGAAGTAAAAAAAAAAGTTATAATTTTTACTCTTCTTACTTTTGTTGATTAAAACAAACTTAATAAAATCTTGTGCAGTTTTTAAAACGATAAACAACTTAAAGTACCTCAACATTCTCTTGGGAAATATTTCGATACATGTCAGGATGTGAGAAAAAGTTTTTCAGAATTTTTTCTTTATTCATTTAAAAGCCGCAAAACAATACAATTACTCTGTGCATTTTATTTGCTGTTAGTAGAGAGGTGGGTAATAATCTTACGTTGTGGCTTTTCCACAAACCAGTGGCGTAGCGTGCCATCTCGGCGCCTGGGGCAGGAAACCCATTTTGCCGCCCCCATTCTATAGGTGCTTAATTAAAATTAAATTTCACATACAATGAGGTACCTTTTATTGAAGTTAAAATAGGATGAGCGGTTTTACAAGCGGATTATACGGGCCTTATGAGCAGCGAAGTCAGAAATAACTTTGTCAAAATCAATATTAGCAGCCAATTCTTGTTCAATCGACAATATAGTCAAGTTTGATAGTCTAGCGGAGTTATGTTCTTATATATTTTTAATGCCTTTTTGGTAATTATATTTAATTTTCGGAGCTCCGAAGTATATGATCAAATTATAATTTTTCGGGGGAATTGTTAAAGTATTTTTTTAGTATTATTATATAGCTATTTTTTATAAGTAGTAATAGGTTATGTATTTTATGATGGATGCACCGATTTGTGATGAAACGATTTTATGATATATATATATATATATATATATATATATATATATATATATATATATATATTAGGGTGATGCTTAAAAGACCAAAAAAAATTTATTTTTATTTTTGCTGTAGTTCACCCCACCGTTTTATTCTACCTGATGAGAGAAACAAAATATATTTTTTTCAATTTTTTTTGACAATTTTTAGGGGTTGCTACCAAGCTTTGAAGTTATAAAAAATATTGCAAAATTAAAATTTTTCAAAAAAAAAAATTTTTTTTAGGGAATTAATATTTTTTATCACAACCCAGTTGTTTGTGATTGTTCAGCATAAAAATGTTATTAAAACCTAATTTAAATACTAAAATTATCTCAATTTGGTTTTTAATTACATAATAAAATAACTGGTAAATGGTAAAAAAAAAACACAATTTGGCAAATTATTATTTTTATTTTCTTTTCCTTACAAATTTATATCAAACATGGTCTTGTAATACAGTGATGAAATTATATAAATATTTTATATATATTATGTGTCTGAAATTATATATATATATTTTATATTCTTAACGAAGAGTATAATTTTTTGTTTTAACGTAATGATGCAATAAAAATACGTACAGACACAGTCTTTTGAAAACTATTCAAATCAAACCTAACCAACTGCTATAGTCCACTAGGCAGACAACAATGTGGATTTTTTGTAGTCTGGATACTTCTGCCTGAATGATTTTACAAGTAATAAAATGTACTGTTTCTGGTATTCATTAGGAATAAGAATTTTATTATATTCTTGTATAAGGGACACTCCTCTCTCTGCAGTATCATTTACTACCTTGAATGACTTCACTATTTCTTTCATATTGACATATTCTTCGTCTTTATTCCAATCTTCAATGTTTTTTTCAATAAACTTTGAATCGATTCCGGCGATGGAAAAGAATAGTTTTGTTTTACTGCTGACAAAATCCTTCAGCCCTTTCTTATTAATAGTGTCCAGGTCAACAGTGATGCGCTTTGGAGAGAATTCAGCTCCTTCTTTATTCAGTGCTTCCACCATTTTTTTCTTTGTTGTATTTGCAACGTTATCATCAAAAAAAGATAGAGCAATCAGTTCTTCAGAAATGTACCATAAATGGCCACAAATTTTGTTCAATGCCTTTTTTGCTAAAACACTGTTGACTCCCTCATATTTCTTTCCCTGAAACTAAAACTGGAAGACGATCGACTACTTCCTGTCCTGTAATATCTAACATTTTCCCATCCCAGTGCACAGTTAAAGGTACAGCAGCTGAAAACTCCTTTTTTTTATATATTCTGCTATGCTCTGTCTGCATTCAACTCGCTGGCGGCGTATAGAAGAAAAATTTAGATTATATTTTGTAGGATCACGTCCCAGCCGATTTAAAGTGGATGTAAGGACAAGAGCTGCTTTGCGATCACTTATTTTTGCAACATCCAAGCTTGTAGTCAATTCTCTGTTAAGCAGATTTTTTCTTTCTCTTTTCTTTAGTCCTATGTTTTGTATTTCCCCAGATTTAGATGTTGAAGGGCCCTCAAAGTCACTGTCGTAATCATGTGAGGATTCATCATCGGAAAAAATGCTAGGAATTTCTGATTTACACGTGATTGCCTTAATACTATCACATTCTTTTGCCTTAAGCACCTCCATTCGAGCCTTTTTACGCTCTTGCTCTTCTTCCTTCTTGGATAGTTTCTTGTCAATGCCACCTATTTTCCCTGGACGTCCTTTTTCACGCTGCAACACTAAACAGTCTCTATCTTCTTGAATTTGAATCATTTCCAGTGCCTTTGCATGCGCTACATCAAATAAGTAATCTAAATTGTAATTCCATGTTTCTTCTTTTAGTCTTAATACTGCTTATCTTTTAGATTTGTTCTCTTTATTTTTCTTCAGATTCTGCCACTCTTTGAATAACTTTTCTACTTTATCAACAACATGTATTTGCTGTCTGGTAGGTATCCTAGCCTTATTCCAAACGGCTAGCAAATCTTTAGAGGTCGAATAAGCAGCTTCACGAATCTTTTGCTTTACCGTTAGATGAAAGTATGGTATGAACGAACGTTTCAGACATCTGTCCGACCAACCATATTTCTGTCTTTTTCCTTGTAGAAATTGCAGAGTTTTTACTATGTTCCATGGTAAATACTAATAGTTATAAAATTAGTAACCATAAATTATATGACTTTTCAGTTTAAATTCATAAATTTGCAGCATACATAGATAAAAACTTTTCAAGTAAATAATATTTTTTATTTTGTTGTGTAATTATTTGGTTTACTATTTAAACAATGAATGCAAAAACACTTACTATGAATTCACAAACCAAAATCACTTTCAATAACCAACTTTAACCACACACTCACAATCATAATTACTTTTAAAAACACTCTGGATAAGCTACATGAACAACTGCACAGATCAGACAGGCACACTGCCCAAACAGGTACTGACAGGCAACTCACACATGACCTCGGCTGTGGGTTGGTTGGAGAGGAGTAAATGAGGGATTTTGAGGAGGGGGAGGGGTGATGTGGCTTGGAGGGGAGGCTCAGCACGACAATGTTCCCTTTAACGTGTTAAGTGGTGGTTGGTTGCTCAAGTATTTTAAAATTACTTATTTCCTTATATTAAAAATTCATGTGCTGCAATATTGGTAATTTTATAAACTTTAAATGCTGGTAGCGACCCCTAAATTCACTTTAAATAGAGCCAAAAAAAATTCTAGACCATTTTACATGTGGGAGAATAAAATGAGAGGGTGAACCATTAAATTTTTTAACCTTCATTTTTAAGCATCACCCTAATATATATATATATTAAATGTTGTCATATAAATTTTGTGTCTTTTTAACTTGCTGCCTCCTCTCACTGTTCACAACCTTATTAGTATTTTTTAAGCCTGCTATTAGTTTGGGTTTTAATATTTTTTTGGGTTTACCTGCGCTCGCGGTACGGGGCAATATAGGAGTTTTACTGTGTCCCGGCTTGCGGAAGTTGTTTGGTTTGCCCTGGGTTAAGGTCAAACTTTACAGTACAATGCGTAGTACTAAATTCAATGAGTGCGAAAAAGAGGCATCGACACGGGCCGACGCGTGAAACAAAAGATTTTGTATGAGTAATTAACATAATAAGGAGTGCCGCTCAACTCGGCACGCGCGCGCCGGGCGGCGCGGCGTGATGCGATGTTGCTGTTCGTATGTAAACAAACAAACGTTATAAAGAGCTCTGTCAGTGATTTCGCAGTTTTTCTTTTAAATAAATATTAAAAAATAGTTGGTACGCAAAATTTTAGATAAAAATGGAACATTATAGTGTGTCTGACACATGTAATGAATGAATCATAGATCAGATCTCAACCCACTTCACTGGCGACCCGCCCCCGCGGGCTGCCGCCCGGGGCGGGCCGCCCCCTCCGCCCCACCCACGCTACGCCACTGCCACAAACTAAAAAAAAATTAGACAAAAACTTTTTTTGACACTAGTCATAGCCCTGAATTTATCCTGAAAACAGACTTTAAATTTCTACAGGTTAGCAAGTAATCAAAGTTTAAAGCTTACATTATAATACCTGTGCATTCACACATACCTGTACGTTCTTAAAGTACAAACACTGGGAAAAAAACTTTTGGACGGAGGACATTCATATGCTTCTGTTACATCAGATATATATCTTGAGAAATAATAATGAAATGTAATATATCTTCAGTATGGTGTTCTATTATACTAGTACAGGTAGGGCTTGTTCTTAAGTATAGAATATGATACCACAGGTAAAATATATACTGTAGTAGGTATGTTCTAAATCTAGAATAAGCATGGCCATAACATAAAATACGTTACCAGAAAGCTAGTTTAATACACAAACATATTTTGTGCAAAACAAGCATTAGAATACTCCCAAACTAAAACCCCCATATAATCATGCTAGTCACATAATAATGCAGAAATGGTAATGACATAAATGTGCCATGTTAATGTCATCATTAATGTGATAATGATATTGTGATACATACTTGTCCCGAAAGTGAAATTGGTAAAAGTTCCGTATAACATATTCAAATTCATCCCTTGATCCGGAAGGCATGATCTTGTATACATTGTTCCTGTGGTACATTTTGCTTGATGTTTTGATTTGGTACATTGAAAGAACATGGGCATACTAAATTGTGTTTATTACAATTTATATATGAATGTAAAACAGTTACAAAAGAAATTATTTCACAACACCTGAGATAATTTGTTTGTCTTGTGATGTTCTAGTATTTGTTATGTCCATACTCTTTCGACGTAACAAATTAAAACAGCAAGCATCTTGTACCACAAAACCAAGGGATCAATTTGGACACGTGATACGAAAAAAATTACGTCAACCTAGGCTAAACTTTAAAACCTGTAGAGAGAAAATATGAACTAAATGATGATACATATCTCTTAATTTACACGCAAATCTGAAAGTTAGTTAAAGTTCAGTATCTCATATCCAAGTTTTTCACTTGATCCCGAGGTACATGATGCTTGCTGTTTTAATTTACGCACCGGAGTCAAAATTATGCATTTGGACAGCAACAGCAACAGACGCACACATACATTAGGCCATGACAGTTTTCGCGATTCAAAAACATTTACCCAAACATAAAATAGACAAAATGTAAGCCAAAATACAACTACGAAGTCATAAAGGCAAAACGAAAGGCTAGTTAATAATATTAAAAAAAAGTGCATTTTTATACGTAATGTTAAAATTAATTAAAAGTCAAATATGATATATATTTCAAAAACTGGCATTATATTATAACAACTCCAGGACTCATACCAAGTATTGGCCGAACATCAGCCATGTACCAAATGAAACCTGTAACATTTCTTAACAAAATATAGTTTTCAGAATTTTTGTCTGGGCCGACACTTTTAATGCCGACGGACAGCAACAAGATCGCGCGCCCAGTTTTCCTTGTAGGCAATAGATTTCCAAGCTCCCATTACAGGCCACGAAAAAACAATTTTATTTCTCCGTTTAAAACTGAAATATATAAATCTAACTACAAAGTCCTAAACGCAAGATATGACGCTTTGTATTTAACAATAAAATAGTATTTATTAATAGTATTCTTTAAATTATTTAAAGTCAAAAAAGGTACATATATCAAAAACTTGCATTATATTAAAACGACTCCAGGACTCATACCAAGTATTGGCCGAACATCAGCCATGTACCAAATGAAACCTGTAACATTTCTTAACAAAATATAGTATTCAGAAATTTTGTCTGGGCCGACACTTTTAATGCCGACGGACAGCAACAAGATCGCGCGCCATGTTTTCCTTGTAGGCAATAGATTTACCCGCCCATTACAGGCCCTGAAAAAACCATTTTATTTCTCCGTTTAAAACTGAAATATAAAAATCCAACTACAAGGTCCTAAACGCAAGATATGACGCTTTGTATTTAACTAAATAAATATTATTTATAATAGTATTCTTTAAATTATTTAAGGTCAAAGAAGGTACATATTTCAAAAACTTGCATTTTATAAAAACGACTGCAGGACTCATACCAAGTATTGGCCGAATATCAGCCATGTACCAAATGAATGCTGTAACATTTCTTAACAAAATATACTTATCATAATTTTTGTCTGGGCCGACACTTTTAATGCCGACGGACAGCAACAAGATCGCGCGCCCAGTTTTACTTGCAGGCAATAGATTTACCTGCCCATTACAGGCCCTGAAAAAACCATTTAATATTTCCGTTTAAAACTGAAATATAAAAATCCAACTACAAGGTCCTAAACGCAAGATACAAAAAAAATAGTATTTATTAATAGTATTCTTTAAATTAAATAAGGTCAAAAAATGTACATATTTCAAAAACTTGCATTATATTAAAACGACTCCAGGACTCATACTAAGTATTGGCCGAACATCAGCCATGTACCAAATGAAAGCTGTAACATTTCTTAACAAAAAATACTTTTCAGAATTTTCGTCTGGGCCGACACTTTTAATGCCGACGGACAGCAACAAGATCGCGCGCCCAGTTTTCCTTGTAGGCAATAGATTTACCCGCCCATTACAGGCCACGAAAAAACCATTTTATTTCTCCGTTTAAAACTGAAATATATAAATCTAACTACAAAGTCCTAAACGCAAGATATGACGCTTTGTATTTAACAATCAAATAGTATTTATTAATAGTATTCTTTAAATTATTTAAAGTCAAAAAATGTACATATTTCAAAAACTTGCATTATATTAAAACGACTCCAGGACTCATACTAAGTATTGGCCGAACATCAGCCATGTACCAAATGAAAGCTGTAACATTTCTTAACAAAAAATACTTTTCAGAATTTTCGTCTGGGCCGACACTTTTAATGCCGACGGACAGCAACAAGATCGCGCGCCCAGTTTTCCTTGTAGGCAATAGATTTACCCGCCCATTACAGGCCACGAAAAAACCATTTTATTTCTCCGTTTAAAACTGAAATATATAAATCTAACTACAAAGTCCTAAACGCAAGATATGACGCTTTGTATTTAACAATCAAATAGTATTTATTAATAGTATTCTTTAAATTATTTAAAGTCAAAAAAGGTACATATTTCAAAAACTTGCATTATATTAAAACGACTCCAGGACTCATACCAAGTATTGGCCGAACATCAGCCATGTACCAAATGAAACCTGTAACATTTCTTAACAAAATATACTTATCATAATTTTTGTCTGGGCCGACACTTTTAATGCCGACGGACAGCAACAAGATCGCGCGCCTAGTTTTCCTTGCAGGCAATAGCTTCACCCGCCCATTACAGGACCTGAAAAAACCATTTTATTTCTCCGTTTAAAACTGAAATATAAAAATCCAACTACAAGGTCCTAAACGCAGGATATGACGCTTTGTATTTAACAAAAAAATAGTATTTATTAATAGTATTCTTTAAATTATTTAAAGTCAAAAAAGGTACATATATCAAAAACTTGCATTATATTAAAACGACTCCAGGACTCATACCAAGTATTGGCCAAACATCAGCCATGTACCAAATGAAACCTGTAACATTTCTTAACAAAAAATACTTTTCAGAAATTTTGTCTGGGCCGACACTTTTAATGCCGACGGACAGCAACAAGATCGCGCGCCATGTTTTCCTTGTAGGCAATAGATTTACCCGCCCATTACAGGCCCTGAAAAAACAATTTTATTTCTCCGTTTAAAACTGAAATATAAAAATCCAACTACAAGGTCTTAAACGCAAGATATGACGCTTTGTATTTAACTTAAATAATTGGTATTTATTTTAGTGTATAGGGCTTGCCCTGAGACACGCCTTGGTCCTACCTTAAACTGGCCCCTTTCCCACACACTTTAGCTTAGTTTAACTTAGGTTAGGAAAACATTTCAATTGTCATTCGAGTCAGGCTGTTCAGGGGGGTTTCTCCACGCTCCTGGCTGGCTTTAGACACGCGTAGAAAAGGGACGATAGTCGCAGTGTTGCCAGTTATACTCGATCCTAAAACCGGACGATTTGACGGCCGGCCTGGAAATAACTTCTCATACACTCCAGAGTTCACACATTTTTTAAGCACATTACCATGTTGTTCGCAATAATTGGGGTTAATTGTTTCAAAATAAAACAATAATATACCATGTCATGCACTTTTTTAATACACAGTATTTGAATAAATTTTCCCTAACACATAAACCATACACGCTGACGTCATGAGTTTCTCAAGGTAACCTAATTTGGTACGTCTCTGGAGTTATACTTAATTTATAACCCATTTGCAAGAAGTCAAATGAATCGGAAACACATTGTCGAATATATTTAGTAATTATTATTATTATAACTGTGACATCTTAATTATGTTACTTAGATACAGTATGCTATCTGTACAAGAGTAAAATTTAACATTAGATGTATGACAATTCATAATATTGTAAGTTTAATTGTACTTTTTTAATAACTACCAGAATACATACAAATTATGCAGATTTTCCTAGTTATATCCACTAAGAACACGGATATTTAATCATATAATTCATTTATTATTTATAGGGGAGAATTTGGAGCAAACATTTTCTTTCAATTACTATACATATATGTGTAAGTATGCATGTGTGTATATATAAAGTCCACATTCGGCATTATCAATATGTATGTAATTGGGAAATTCATACATTGGAAGAATTTTTATAACTTGCAGGGTTATGCGGGATTGTGTAAAAAAATATGTACCTAACAATGAAAGGTATGTTAACATTTTCTAAATGAGGCTCAAAGATAAAGTTACGACACATTTTAAATTTACCTTTTTTGATTCAGGACCGTAGCTTATCAACTGTTCTGGTTCAGAAACTATCTTAATTATTACAAAGTACATCAGAATCCAGTGACGACCGGTGTATGAGCTGCAGCAGGGGAGTCAGTTTGCAAGCGCACTGACATTCACGACAAGCTTGATTCACCAATGCCCACAATGTCACAGAGGAGCCAGCAATTATCAACCAGTCGCAGCCACGCAGTGCGACGCTGCGTCTACTGGAAACAATTCTGAAGAGTTGGAATCTGCTGCATTCATTCGCTAGTCACCACAATAACAATACATTAGAATAATGTTGTTTAAATACTATTGAGACCTTGCATGTGATGGTAACGGGCCAGCATCTCGTTACCTGTATTTAAGGGGCGAGAACATATTAATTAGTTCTGGAAAAAAAATTCCCAAGAATTATTAAAATAAAGTACATGAAAGATGCTGTTAATTGTACACCATACAAAGTACATGCTGCATTTCAACAAATGTGCTTGTATGGTTAACGTAACGTTATATCAATGAGTAAATAGAAAGTTTTATTCGAAATTTAGTCATTAGTCAACCCCAAGTGTGAAAGATATTCAAGCAATTTTTTGCAATGTTGCAAATATGTTTTAAAATGGTGCAATGTATGGCTTACTTTTTTAATTTTTCTTTGTAATGAAACAAGAAACAACTTGCAACGTCACAAAAGGCTTGCTCAGGAAGGAGGGTGCAACCTCTCTTTGGAACGATCCTCTTGTTCAATGTCAAATGAGCTACTTGTCACTTGTTATTTTCCTAGTGTTAACTAAGAGGTTTCTTATATTTCCATGGTGGTATACACCACAACACTTTATATTTGTTCGGTACATTCGTATAAGGGAAACTGTAATTACATAATCCAGAGAACATAACATCACTTGGAAACCACACGTACTAAGTGTAAGGTTCTATCATATAGTTAAACAAGTTTGGCTGGCAACAAACACAACAAATTATAATCGGCATTAAACGCAACATTCCCAGTCCATTGACCATAGTTCGAGTGCTTATAGAAGTTCTATATGAAACCAAATAAAAATAATTCTGTAATACTATTGTTATTATTCTCAAATGTATAGAAATATGCAAGGAGCTCCCCTCTAGCTCACTCTACCAATTTCTGAAGTCCGTCCCTCCTCTCCCATTCAGTACCCTTCCCTCAAGCCTATTCCACTCTCGCCCTGTCCTCACCAGAAACACCTGCTTTCCTGGTTCAGTTCGTCTCCACTCCCTCTGGATCTTGCAATGGTGATCCCTCCTCCCTCTGGTCAGCCTATCTCCCGTATTTCCCCAGCCCCTCTACCCAATTACTATTTTATATGACCTCACTCGCTAAATCTATTTTTCCTACTTTATATTAAACTGAGGATCTTGTGTACTAAGTCACGTGCATTTAGATTTTCCTAGTTGTGAAATGAAATTGTACAGGTTGACGTCGTCCGGCCGACGACCACCCCAGAGCCCGACCTGCACCTGCCAGTATACGCTCCCGCTAACGGAACACACCCCTGGCCATGGCCCACCCGAGTCAGGCGAGCCGAACAGCGATTAAAGGCAAACCCGCGAAAACCTGAGTAGACAAGAGAAGAACCGTACCCATTCCTCCTGGAACATTAAATTAGGATTTTAGCGACAATAAAGTCTCTTCCAGACACACCCATTAAGAGTTTAGCGTAATGAGGTCAAACCTGGCGCAAGAGAGGCCGAGCCTCCCTCGGACGCCATGCCAGTTCGGCAGTTCAGCACAGCTCATAGACCGGGGCGGACCTACGTCCCACGGAGGGGCAACAGCCTTTGTCTTCATCGAAAGTAACGTCCGGTAAATATAGTCACTAATTAACAGAACCCCTTTTTTTACTTAACCTCTCCGTGAGTACCCGGTCCCCCTTTTCGGTCCAGGACCTAATCCGACCGCATCAGTTTAAAGACACCCCGCACCACACTTGGTCAGCGGGGTTGATCTTCAGTATACGGCACGGGCCGCCTCCCGCAACTCACAGAACTTTACTTAAGGCCACGCGCACGGCGCTGACCACAAACCCGCAAGGGAGCTTGGACAAACTTAATTGCGGTGCGTGTTTCACCACAGTGGGCACAACACCCGCGCAGAGACATTCGTATACGGGGTTGGCCGTCTCCAACCGTCCACCCCTTAATTCAGTGTATTTTTGTGTCCCGTATTTTGTATTACTAACTTACGTTACCCGAGTAACGAGTGCCACGTAATTTGTGCGCGCCCCCTTAATTCAGTGTATTTTTGTGTCCCGTATTTTGTATTACTAACTTACGTTACCCGAGTAACGAGTGCCACGTAATTTGTGCGCGCCCCCCTTAATTCAGTGTATTTCTATGTCCCGTATTTTGTATTACTAACTTACGTTACCCGAGTAACGAGTGCCATGTAACTTGTGGCACCCTCTTAATTCAGTGTACTTTTGTGTCCCGCCTTTGTGTTACGAAATTACGTTACCCGCGTAACCAGTGAGACGTATGGGACGTAACAGCGTCCGAGGCCCACGTAACGCGGAACACAAACAATACGGCGCCACGGAATAACGAGTAAACCCCCCTCGGGGACCTCTGTAGAGTGTTGTATTGTGTACGACTCGCTCCTATGAATAAAAGGTACGACACCGCCACCTCAACTCCACGTCTCTTATTTAAACATCATCTCACATCTCACGCAACACCGCCGCCGGCCCTAGTGGGCCACGCAGGGGCACATACATCCACGACCCCAAATTCACGACTAGAGCCGAGCTAGTCTGGCGCCCACCCGGACAATACGTATCAAGAACCGCCACAGGAAGGGTCGAAGGCCAGACAGACCGGCGCGATGAGGCGAGCGGACAAAGGACACTCCAACCCCCCCACCCCCGCACGTCATCACGGCGAGGCGAGCAACGGAGCGACGTCACCACCCCCACCCCGCGCGGACCGTTTTCGCCTCCTCTTTGTGCGGCTGTCCGGGCACCTGCCCCCACCTCGTCACCCCTCTTCACGCTCTCCGCTTCGGGCAACCATCCTGATACCCCCACTCCGCGCGGACCGTTTTCGCCTCCTCTTTGTTGGGCTGTCCGGGCACCTGCCCCCGCCGATCTCAAACCCGCGCGCTACAACACGCGCCCAGACTACAAACAGCCCGTCACAAACGGCGAACTTGAACGTACAACATACAGCTCAACATGCAGGCACCACCTACAGACCTCGTGTGCACGCGTTGCCTATTACCAAGGGAAATAGACCTATTGACGGGATCACTGCCGTGGTATAGGACATGCCAATGCGCGAACACCCGGGACAACGTCACCGTCCATACCTGGGGCAAGCCCTGGAGCGAGACGTTACTCGGCGAGCAGCACACCCAATTACCGTGGTCATGGGCACCACTCAAGACGGAGGCACCAGCTAACGTCACACTAGGAGGCATACTACCGACTACGTGCCTCACGAGTGCCCGGACCAATCTGGCACCCAAATACATTCAACCACCAAGCGCAATCACCGGACCAAACACGGGGATGCACACACGCAACCCGTGCTACACAGGGAAGTTAGCACTACCCGAGTTCAGCGGAATAGGGCACGAAGTACCCAGAGACTTCCTAACGCACTGCGAGGTCAGACTGGCGCGGTCCGGAATACCGACCGACGAATGGTCGGGGCGAGCGAGCGAACAGCTGAAGGGGACCGCCCGCCAATGGTGGAGCCTCTGGGGACGCTTCGGCATGCCCTGGGAGGAGTTTGCAACGTCATTCAACCGCCGATTTGACACGGACCACGCACTGGTCCAATGCACTACGCAGTTCTGTGGCGAACGCCAATGCGACGGCGAACCCGTTGAACAGTTTCTGGCCAAGAAAATGCAGCTGTTCAACCGAGTAGCACCCGGCGCCGCACCAACCGCCACGCTCGCAACCATAACCACCCTCCTACACAATGAACTGCAACCGTTCATGTGGTGTTACCGCGCGGAAGAAGTCGAGGACTACGTCCGACAAGCCATAGACACGGAACGGAACATCCGGGGACTGCGGCACTACGACCCCACGAACACCGATCGGGGCCTGGTCAGACGCCCAATGGGTCCGAGAATAGCCAGTGTCCAGAACCGGGAAGCAGGGGGCTACCCACCCGACTACCCGCCACGAGCCATCGAGGACGCACCACCACCCGGTAGGCCCGATGGGACATCGACGCATCAGGAACCCCCACTACCGCGATGCCAGTTGGGCTGCCCCGCAGGTACACGCCACTGGCATGCCGACTGCCCTTCACGCCGGCAAACACCACCCGTCACCAACACGTCGGGAAACACCCACCCGGGGGCGCGGCGGTAAAACCCGCGCCTCCGAGCAACCCGAGCCAACTCACACCCGCCGCGGAGGCAGCCACACCGCAGCTAAACCAGCTAGTCCGCCCACGCGACGGCCTACTCCGCATCCCAGTGGAAGTCAACGGACGACCCACGGCAGCCCTAGTAGACACGGGCGCGAGCCACGTGTTCGTGGCCCCCCACCTGGTACCTCCCGGCGCGCTGCAGCCCCACCAAGCCGAATTGCGGTTGGCAACCAGCACACAACCGGGAACGACAGTGGGGCAAGCCGAACTCGAGGTACGCATTCGGGACGATGTCACCACAGTAACCGCCCTGGTGGTAGAGGACTTACACGAAGGGATAGTACTAGGCCAACCATGGTTAGCGAGACAAGATGCGGTAATCGAAATGAAACCCAGACGAGTTTACATTGGCACCCGCGAGCGACTCACGGTGTACGCCATAGGCACTACCCCCGAGAGTCAGGGGGAGAAGGTAACCTTAGACCAGTTCCGCCACAACGTCCCCCACGAACACCGAACAGCAGTTGAACGCGTGTTGGCAGAAAGACAGGACGTCTTCGCGGTAGCCGACCCACTGAAGCGCACCACCATCACCGAACACCACATCCCGACCACCCACGACAACCCAGTACACGAGCCCCCGAGAGGCTACAGGTTCCGGGAGCAGAGGGCCATCCGGGAGCAGGTGGCGGACATGCTTGGCGACGGGGTAGTCGAACCGTCCAACAGTCATTACAACGCTTGCGTCGTGTTAGCCCCAAAGAAAGACGGTTCGCTACGCTTCTGTGTCGATTTTCGGCCGTTAAACGCGATCACGATTAGCTCACCCCCACCTCAAATCAGCGTCGACGCCGCCGTAGCCGGACTCGGCCGCGCGAAAGTCTTCAGTACGCTCGACCTGAAGGCTGGGTATTGGCAAGTGCCCATACGGGCGGAAGACAGGGGAAAAACCGCGTTCACGATACCAGATGGGCGGAAGTTTCAATTTCGCGCCATGCCTTTTGGGCTAAAGTGCGCACCGGCCACATTCCAGGGAATGATGACCCGAGTGTTGGAGGGGTACCTGGGGCGGTTCGCGATCGCGTACCTCGACGACGTGATCGTCTTCTCCGAGACGTGGGAGGACCACGCCAGACACCTGGCGCTGGTCCTGGAACGCTTAGCCACACACCATCTAACGGCCGCACACCACAAGTGTCATATAGGGACCCAGGAGGTCGAATTCCTGGGCCACCTAGTAAGCGCGGCTGGCAACCGACCCCAACCCGTTCACTTGCGCAAGATCGCTGAAGCGGCACCACCGCGGACGAGGAAGCAACTCCAACGGTTCATCGGCCTAGTGAACTGGCTCAGGGGGTACATTCCCGACTTCTCCCATACCATCGTACCGCTGACCGACCTCCTGTCACCACGGGCACGGTACCATTGGGGCGAACCCGCGCAACGCGCCTTTGACGAAATAAAAGCCGCCTTCACTCGCTGTCACACCCTCACACGAGTAGACCCCGGACGCCGCCTCTACCTCCAGACCGACGCCAGCGCATTCGGTGTGGGCGCGGTGCTTTTCCACACGGACCCGAACGGGGACCGCGAGGTCGTCGACTACGCTAGCGCAAAGCTCGGACCGGCTGAACGCGGGTATCACAGCAACGAGCAGGAGTGCCTAGCCGTAGTCTGGGCCATGAAAAAGTACCGGCCCCACCTGGAGGGGAAGTGCTTCACACTGAGGACAGACAACCGCTGCCTCACCTGGCTGCGTACGATGCAGGGGCGGAAGGGCAAACTCATACGATGGGCGCTATTCCTCCAGTCGTTCGACTTCGACGTCGAGCACGTTCCCGGCACAGAGAACCAGCTCCCCGACTTACTGTCGCAGGAACCCGACGCACGAACAGAGCTGACAGACGAGGACTGGGAGGAGATTCTACCCCCGGACACACCACACGGACACGCATCGCACGACTCGGCATGCGCGCGCATCACGGCCGACGCGGACGGGGACGAAGACCCACCCAACACCGTGGCTGACGTCCAAGCCCGGGTACGTCGAGCACAGGAAATGTCAATAGACGCGGCAAAACGCCGCCAGCAAGCGACCGCCGGACATGAGGCGTGGCACGTGCGAGACGGCCTGATTCAGACTCACACACCCGGACACCAGGTGGACTGGAGGATCTACGTCCCGACGGAAGCCCGAGAAGCGGTCCTTCGGTTCTTCCACGACCACGACCTCGCTGGACACCCGGGGACCGATCAGACACGACGAGAAGTCTCCCGACACTACCACTGGCCCCACATCACGTACGACGTACGTGATGAAGGGGCGCGAATGCGAGATCTGTCAGGCGAGGAAAGCGAGGCGGCGTGACGGCGAGGAGCAACAACAACCCAGGGAACCCACCACCGCCTTCCAAACGATAGCCTTGGACGTGATGGGCCCCTACCCCTGCACGCTGCGCGGTAAACGCTTCCTCCTCGTCGTAACGGACCTATTCACGCGGTGGACAGAGGCGTATCCATGCGGGAACGTGCGCACAACTACCATCATCAGCCTGCTGACCAGGGAATTCCTGTCACGTTGGGGATACCCCCAGTCGGTGTTGACGGACAATGCCAGTTAGTTCCTGGGGCGACAATGGAAGGGCTGGTGCGACGAACACCAGATCGAGCACCACACGACGCCCGCCTACCATCCGAGAGCGAACCCGACAGAGCGCCGGAACCAGGAACTGAAGGCACAGCTCCGGATCCGGCTGGGGGCGGACCACACGCAGTGGGATCTACATGTGGCTGACGCCCTCTTCTGTGTACGGCGCCGCACCAACGCCGCAACCGGCCGCACCCCGGCCGAGATGATACAGGGCCACAACCTGCCCTTACCGGGAGAATGGGCCACACACGGCACTCCACACCCCGACGAGACGACGGAGGAACGCGACCAACGACGGGTGACTCTGCACGACGAGGCAAGACGCAGGCAGGAGAGATACGCCAACCGGATCACCCCAATCACAGATCATCCTCCACCCGCCGTGCAGGTCGGCGATCAGGTGTTTGCGCGACTACACCCGCTTTCAGCCGCACCCTGCAACTATTGCGCGGGACTGGCCTCGCGCTGGGGCGGACCATACACGGTACGGCGACGACTAGGCAGGACGACGTACTTAGTCCGCACGGAGGGACGGCGCCTGAAGAAAGTACACAGGGACGACATCCGACTCACCGCCCTACCTGGGGAGAGGAACCCAGACGGAGACGCAGGACCCCCCACTCCGGACGAAAATGGACGCCGTACGCCGGAGAGCGACGCCGTCCAGGAAGAAGACGACTTGCCAGAAGCGACCCCCGCTAGAGGCCGACCCGAACCACGCCCATACCGCACCCTGGTGTTCACGAACACCACGTCCAACAGGCCCCGAGACGAACCCGCGGACACGCCCGGGACATCGCCCGCGGAGACCGTTTCAGACGACGAGGCGAGGCCACGACCACGGCGGTGGCGGCGCCCGCCCACGTACCTCGACGATTACGCCCTTAGCATGACCACGGGGGACACCGGGGGCGACCCCGCCCACGACGTGCCGGACGAACCGGAATAGGTACACGAGGACGCACCGGAGATTGCAGTGGTACCCTGGGAGGGGAGCGGGGTGTACGAGAGCCCCCCACCGCAATACTACCCACAGGGCGATTAAGCAGAGACCGTGGAGATCGCCGAGCTGTCGCACAGCATAGGTCAATCCGACGCGGGCAACGACGACGGGCCAACACCGATCGTCACGCAACCCGGAGAGACCGACCCGGAGATCGCCGCCATACCCGAACGGGAACGGAGTCCGTACCAGTCCACGAACTGTCAACCGCCGCCGAAGGAGGACCTCCGCGGACCGGGACATCAACCGGGGACAAGCGAACCCGCCAGCGAGCCCGCGGAACGACCCCGACGGGCCCACAGACCTCCAGCTCACCTAGCCGACTACGACCTGGGAACAGGGCGCAGAGCCTGTCAGCCGCAAGGCCACCTCGACGAGTCGACCCCCGGATGTTCGGCGTGGTACGACCCGGGACAGGTGCTCGGGCCCTACCAACTGCGGCCACCGCGAGCACCACCCGGGTGGAGCTGTTGCCGGAGCTAGGAGGCGCCACGACGCCGCCCCCGGCATGCCTGCCACGACGGCAACCGGGGCGGCGCGCATGCTGGCCCAGTCAGCCACGATCACCAGGTCCAGTGCGCTGGCCCTACCAGCCGCTGACCCCACACCGGCACCACGACGCCGCCCCCGGCACGCCTGCCACGACGGCAACCGGGGCGGCGCGCACGCTGGCCCAGTCAGCCACGATCACCAGGTCCAGTGCGCTGGCCCTACCAGCCGCTGACCCCACACCGGCACCACGACGCCGCCCCCGGCACACCTGCAACGACGGCAACTGGGGCGGCGCGCACGCTGGCCCAGTCAGCCACGCAGGGGCACATACATCCACGACCCCAAATTCACGACTAGAGTCGAGCTAGTCTGGCGCCTCACCCGGACAATACGTATCAAGAACCGCCTTTTCCCACTAGGAGCCACACCGGGACTCGAGCCCGAGACCCCGGACGACGGCAAGGTCTATAAATATATCATCTTGGGACATCTGGCTTCCACAATGTGTTTTTTTACGTTCCTTAATACACAGTGTATGTTTTCTGTGTTGTGTCTATTGGAAGATTGAGCAAAAATTTAGACTGAATTGTTATTAATGGCAACAAAGTTTCAAAGTGCTGTTAACTTTCTCTAGTAAGTGCAATTGCATTTAAATTTAAATTAACACATGCAGTTCTGGTGAAAACTTTTTCAATTAGAATATTTTGATCTAATTGGTTACCTATCTAAAAACAATGTGTTAAATATAGTCAACAGATTGGAATCCTTGAGCAAAATGATAACCTGAATGAAAATTGAAACGAAAGAAATATTACTTAGTGGTAAGTAGTATTATAGAAAACTAGAAGGCTATTTTAAATTTTTTTAATAAATTAATGGGTGAATAAATGTTCATATTTAAAGTACCTATTACTATGTTACCTAGTCGTTGGAATTTAGAATGGCAACAAGAGCTTAAGGAAACACAGAGCAATGTATAACACATATTTAGTACGGCATGTACAGAGATTTATTCACACATTATACAAACACATATAATCCTCATACATTAATATAAATTTTCTTATTATGTTGGCTGTTACACCTTACTGCTACAATTCATGTTCCAGCGATTACCAACAAAACACCTGAAATAAACTTATACAAAATTACATACCATTCACTACTTTTTAAACATTTTCTCATAACTACACGAATTATTCCTCAATAAATAATTCTAACTGGACCCTTTTCTTTTAATTATAATTACAAATTCTTTTTTATACAAAATACTTAAACCTTCAATTACAGATCAAAATTAGACATTGTTTTAACAGTACCAGAGACTTAGGAACGAGATATTTCTAACACAATTTAAATTTCAACACTTCTCCCCAAATAAAATTGGCTAAAATCTTCAGTGTCGTTTAAGTGATAGCGGCGAGTGTTTTTTATTTCCGTTGATCCTTGACCTGATCACCCCAGTCGGACCGGAAACATCGACGGAGCGAATGTCTTTATTCTACCTCTGCCGCCGTGCTGATTCCCTGATACTTGCACATTTTCGCCGGCTCTTAATTCACACTATTTGGTAATAAAACGAACACTATACTAGTGCAGAAAATTGGAGACAAATCACCTAACATGCTGTTGCTTGAAATTATTTTAAAACAGTTTTTCATTAAAAATTTACCTCCTTGTTTATGTTCATTGGTAGTCTTAAACGCCACGACTGGTAGTCCCGCTAATGCCACTGCACTACGCCCTTAATGTTTTAATCAAGTAGTAACACCTTTTATTTTCACCGTATTAAATGAACGAGAAAATATATATATTTTTTAAAGTATTGCTGAGCAGAACTCTGTTATGCTCCTAGTCGCAAACCACTTCATGACCCTCGGCGGAATTTTCTATGTTCCCCTTGGTCATTTTACTGCAAAGTCCGACACCTACTTTTTACTTCCGAAGTCCCGTGCCAACTTGCAAATTGTTTCTGGGCTACCACTGAATTATTACCAAGTCCGTAACTGACTTGTATAATTTGCGGTCTCTCTTACCGCCTTTTTCAGCATCCATGCGCAGCTTGAAGACCTCAGCGGGCAGCCTTTCGGCGTCGATGATCGAAGGTGCGGGTCGTGGTCACCGCATTATTCACGCAGCCGGTTGAGAGAAGACTCTGTGGAACTCGTGCTAGCAGCCTGCTTATATACTCGCTGCGCTCCATACTAAAACAGCGAGGAATATTCTGGACATCCTGAATCGGAAACGCGGCTCGGAAACTTCCGACCACGTCCACGTGCTCCGATCAATGGCGATTCGGCACGAGTGGACCCGAGGATCTGCTATCCAACGCGCATCAATTGAAATTCGCGCGCCGAGTCCGTGCAGTGTAAGGCGGGTGGTATCCCACTAGCCCGCAGGGGCGAGTTTCCTCGTTACGCAGTACCAACCTGCGTAACAACTATTATCAACAGCCCAAAACGTACTGAAAATATGAATGCCATTTTTTTTTTTTTTTAAATTTTGGGGTTATTGGCATACAAAAGATATAACCTGAAGTTTTTTTAATAATGATACAGAAACGAACACGAACCTTAACATAAACAAAAAGATCATAATGCATGTTGTAATACCATTTTTATATCTGATTTGATACCAACAAACTCATTCTACTACAGAGCCTAACGTGACTATCGGGATGGAATTGGTTAGGATATACTATTTATTTTCACGAACCTCGAAATGAATTTCACAAACATAATCAGTTTTCCTCAAGTCTCTATCACTGCTTGGGATCTTTCTGTTCCATATTTCTATTATTTTTTCGTCTGCAGGAGCCTTGAATACTTTTTAATGCTTGCGTCGTACTTTCTACTACATCCAGTTTTGCAACCGGGCACAAAACAACACTTAGGCATATTGAAAAACTAAATTAAAAACTACTTATAGATGAAAGTTAAGCTATCCTAATTTTAAATTCAAAACGAACTGACAAGTTTTATACATATTGTTATTTCACTTTGAAAAATGCAAACGGCCCCTTTAAATGCATTTAAACAGATGAAAGTGACCACCTCATGGAACACTACTAGAGCTGTAGCAAACCGTATGTATTCGTTACTGAGTAACGGGTGCGGCATCTAGTAACGAGTAACGAAACGTTACACACGAATGCATTTCGTTACTCGCATCTTTCGTATGTTTCACGCATGCGCGCGCTTATTCGTTACAAAGAACGATGTTTGTTTATTAATAAAAGTATAATTTGGAAATTCGTCGTCCAAGTTTTTTACTGTTTATTAAAGGTATTGTGTGTGTAGACAAAGTTTTAGATTCGAACAGAAACAACGTAAGAAAGTATTTTTTACAAATTATAAATATGTATGTTTTTGTTTTTTATAATCGCGTATTTTCACTTTTTATGTTCTTATTAGAGGTGGGTCGAAAAGTATCAACCTGATAGTTTATCACTGATACGCGCCTGTATCAGGTACGGCAAACGAGTACACTTGAAAAGTATCAGAGACTTTAGTATCAGTTCAGAATTCACCTGGAACAACACCACGGCCAATGAGCGCAGTACCCGATCGCAGATGACGGTCACTTGGGCGGAGCTTGTGAAAGGGGAGGGAGCAGGAACGACGAATAAGGGATAAAGAAGGGAAAGAATGTAGGGGAGGAAGCGCAGGGGAAGGCGTTGAAGCCTTGAAGGAGAGGCGCAAAGCGATATTGTTACAAGCAGGGCTGCCACTCATGGGTTTTTCCACCCAGATCTGGGTTTTTCCAATGGTGTTTGGGTTTATGGGTTTTTAAATAATGAATTCCAACAATTATAGGTTTTTTATAATTTTAATTATTTTTATACCTAAAACAATAATAAAGGTAGTAGCTACTGTATCTGTTGCAATATCTGTTTGATAAATGCAAACAAGTCTATGTTTCACACACAAAAATACATATAAACACAAAACTAGTTTTCAAGAAGCTAAGTCGAATATTAAATTAGACACATTCTTCAAAGAGGCTTGCAGAACACAAAACCAATGCAACAATTAACCTTCAAACCAATCTTGTAGAATCAGACTCTGAATAAAGACTAACGTACATGATGCAGTTTTATAAAAACATTTACCGGTTTAAAGAATGCAGTGATGGTGTTTGTTTTGTCATGTATATATTTGTAGGTTTTTTTATGATTTGTGCTGGTCCAAGAATTACTTATACAGCCATTTTGCTGCAGTGTAATTTTCTTGTAGGTATTGGTTGTATTTAACCGTTTTCAGTCTTGTAAGGTAATTAATTGTTTTATATTAAAACCAGTTATGTTTATATTTTTGAATTAGTACGCAAACATTTTCAACGATAGCATTTTAGACGCATCTGGGTTTTTTACCCATGTGTCTGGTTTTTTTTTTTAGGTTATCTAGGTTTTTCATGAATATCAGAGTGACAGCCCTGGTTACAAGTAGTTTTGTTTATTGTCCTACTTCAAAGTACGCTCAGTGCGCAGTGCGTGCACCGTCTCGTTCAATAATAAAACTAACGAAATTTTAATATTAAAAAGTACATTAATACAAGATATAATATTTATATTTGTGCACCTAACAGCTATGAAAATGCAAATAAATTCTCAGTTGAACTAATAACAGATGTAATCAACATATGGACTTTCTTTTTTCAAAAACAATTAGTAACTAGTGTTTTTATACATTAAAAATTCACGATTTTATCAAAAATAAAAAATAAAAAAACAGATAGGTACATTATAGTGAGCATACTATATCAATGTTTACGTTTCAAATGTTTCTTCAGATTAGTCGATGATTTATAAGTAACTCAGTTTTTGTTTACACAAATTACAATTAGCAAACTCATTATTTTCCGTGAAAAAATTCCACACAAATGAAGTCTTTTTCGTGCACTTATCCATTCCTTATTTCACTATAAAAATACTAACTACAAAGCATGACAGCCCGCAACATGGTGATACACGGCCAGGACGAACTGCAGTGAATGTTGAACTGATTGATACTGGTTGTATCAGGCGGGCATGAGAGTATCAGAGGTAGAGAATTACCAGGCGTGATAAATAATGTATCAGATTCTCCTTCCGGTCGCACAGTCTGCGTACGCGGAGCTTTGTTGCCTCCTGGGACCGTCTGATACAGAATTATCAGAGACTTGTAACATGGTACAATGCTGTATCAGTATCAGGTTGGGACAGATATCGAAAATTGCTGTAACAACCCACCTCTAGTTCTTATCATAAAAGATATATTATAATTTTTATTTTTTATTTTTTTTAAAGCCGCTCTAATGAGAGTTAATTGTTTCTTGGTTAACAAAAGCTGTTAATTATCAAATATTTTTAATTTTTTATATTCGATATATTTATATTTACGCGACGTCATACTGTACGCGTACGAAATACGACTCGATTCGATGCTGTTACATAACATAGCATGTGCCATGTCATGCGTTATAGAAGTAACGAGTAACGATACGAAAGTAACGAGTACTAATTGTTATAGTAACGAATACATACGGGTACACATTTTTTTGGTACTTTTACACCTCTAAACACTACTGCTACCTGGCGGAGAAACCAAATAGTGTGCAAAACTTATAACATTGATCTTCCCAACCTGTAGTAGAATTAACCTTAACCATACCGATCCGGAACTCTGTCGAATCTGATATTTTAAAACTAGTTCATATGAAATGACGGTAGATTGCAGGCTTATCTATTTTGAGCAATGCTGCCACCTGGCAGCGAAGCTAAAAGCTGAGTTTGACTTGAAGTTGAAATACTATACATCAGCAAATCTAGATATAAATTTGAACTATTATTAAATCTAAAAAGTAAACATACAGCAACGAAATTGGGATTAAATACTGACTGTAGTTTATTTAAATTATTGTTCTGTACATGTATACAAAAATCTAAAATACCTAGTTTTTAAAACATATAGGCCTATATATATTTTTTTAGTTAAATTCATATTTTTTAATTTTGAAATGCACTCTCATTGGTTGCCATTTGTAACGTTTCCGTGCATTGTGGAAGCAGCAGATGCGACAGTGAAATGTCAGGGAGATCCTTCTCCGTTTACGTTTTCGGTGTCTCCGTTTCCGTGCCATTGTAGAACGGGCCTGAGAGTGCATTTCAAGATTAAAAAATATTTATTTAACTAAAAAAAATAATTATTAATTTTTTAAAATCTAAGTACGGGCAGAATTTGCAAATATATATAAAATTAACGACAAATTAATAAAGAACACTAAAAATGTTAGTTTTTCAAACAAATGTTAACGTATTTAGAACATAAACAAACATGGCTACCACCACATCCAAATACTCGGCGTCTATTGGTCGCACGGAGCAACGTAAACGGAAGAGCTTAGCATTGCCGAGCTACTCATACAGACGCAAACGAAACTAGTACGATGTCAGGCCTTGGGGAACTCGAGGAAATTCTTCACTTATGCGATTATTGGAACCTTGTTCAGGCCCTTGAGCCATTTTACGTCCGCATCCGCGCCGCGCTGACTAAAAAAACAGCGCCAGACCATTTTGCTGGAAGCCCTTGCGAAAGTGCTCCAATAAATGGCTGTAGACATGGGGAAAACACTGCAAATTTTAAATTTTAATGCAAATGGCGTTCGTTCAAAATCCTACGAGTTAGAACAATGTTTATTCGTGTACGGGATAGATGTGGCATTAATTTCGGAAACAAAATTAAGGCCTCACAATCGTTTTAATATAAGTGGTTATACAACCTATAGAACCGACCGCGACACTATAGGGGGCGGAGGAGGCACAGCCATCCTCATTAAGCATGGAATAAATCATCATCCTATAGAAATAACTGGGTTAGAGCATATTGAGGCCACCAGCATAAATATTCGTAACAAAAGTGCGCACATCTGTATGTCGGCAGTCTATAAACCACCTAACAAGCCTCATCTTGTTTGACGTCGTACCGACCATGGCCTTTAAGCCCGTGCTCCGCACCGCCAGTACCGTATCCCGTTTTCGGAGCGTGCCCCTTGCCCAGCCGGATTGAGTCAGGCGAGCGCCCCGGGCGTGACCCCAATCGACAACAAACCTCATTAACAGTCACCGCGGCCACTGGCCTTAATTAAAATGCCCGTGACTATGATCGTGTCAGATTAGAAGAAATCCAACTAAAACAGCTCACAGTGAGACAATATGTTGATAAATTTACATTCGCCAACTTGATGCCACAATTCAAATAATTAAATACTACTATAAAACAGTTGTGACGCCGTCCCCGCTACCTCTGATGATTTAGACGTGATTTTTGTTAGGTTCGTGTTCTCAGGGAAGGTTCGGCCTTGTGGCTAGAGGTAGGGGTCAACGCAGTAGGGCCCCCCGAGCTGTTATGGCCACTCGGGACGCCTGAATAATAACACAAAGCTTCTGAAGGTAGTTGGTGAATTTAATACAGCACAGCCCAATACATGGTACTGCCCGTTCTGGCCGTAACGGTTTGCCCGACGCGACTAGTCACACGCGCAGCTCACTTCCTCAGTGGCGGCTCACGATTTTTATGCGCGTGAGGGGCAGACTCGTACACGTGATGCGATAGTTACAAAAATACACTCTGACATGGCACACGATATCTTGACGCCCAATACACTACACTATTACCTAACTCTAACTAAACTGGGCTAGCAGCACGTAGGCCCGTGTCTCCGGCGACTCTACGTGGTGTCTAGATGTGTCCCAGGGACTGAATCGTTATTAAGTTTGGCGGCGCAATGCCGTACGACGGTGATACATAAGCCCTGACACGACAGGTAACACTTGGACGAACAACTATTTCACTAATACATTACACTTGATAAACTGGGCTAGCGACACGTAGGCCCGTGTCTCCGGCGACTCTACGTGGTGTCTAGATGTGTCCCAGGGACTGAATCGTTATTAAGTTCGATGGCACGCGTCGCCTGCTGGCTGCCCCGTGCGGGCCAAAACTATGTAGCCGGTAGGCTAGGTTGGGCGTGAAGCGCCGACGTAAATCCACATAATCTCCCCACAGTACTTACGTATGACGTAGAACACTCATCTTAGAGCACTGATTGAATTAAGTTAAGTACCTCATGGTAAATTTAGGCCGACCGCGGAACTGTACGTAAAAGGTTGAAAAGAAATTACACTATTGAAAACTACATGTCGGTGAATGCAAAGGTTGAAGGTTCCGCGTTGCGCGCAGGCTGCCGGCCTGGGTGAGCTCTCGAAGGACACTGACTGTGTCGCCGCGCGCGACCCCCCTCCCCCGCCAGCCCTCCCGCGGAAACGTGTGAATTTCGCGGGAAACTGAACCGGCCAGGTTCGGGACAAATCGCACAGTGAAACATGGTTTTGCAAAGACTGAATTATTAATTAATAAAAAATAATGTTTAATAAAATCCTGTGGAAAAACATAATTATAACAATTTGTTGTAGTGCGGCGGAAGGATATGCCACACCCGGCCGGATCCTTGCGCCGGCGTAGCACTTGTTGCATGGCGTTCGCCTCGTTGCACGAACTGCACTTTGCTGCGCGCACGGGCGCGTTCGGTGCACACGCTTTTGCGAGACGTTGGTGAGGCATAGCGGTCTATGCGACAGAGGAGCATTATTGGCGGTCGGCGTCAGTTGTTAAGCCTTAAGCACACAATTACCAGGTGCTACCTTTTAATTGAGCATCTGGAACATGTTTTTAGCTTATAATAGAGCAAATTAAGTTAATATAAGTTTTTTGACGCCGACTCACAAAGAAGAGAAAGTTTCACTTCCTTGTGAGGCGGCCATGTCCGGCAGTCTCGAATAACTGCGCGTCGGGAACAGACGTGTGTCCGTGGGCAGCATCCAAGTTTTCTTTCTGTGGTTATTTTATTCTAAACTAAATATTTAAATTCAAACCTCTTATTAATACATAGCTGCCCACGTCAACTCGGCGCGTATTTTACGGAACCGGGCCTATCCCGACCGTCTTCATCGTGATATCGCGCTGCAGATCGTATCACTCACGTAAGTGTTTCGCTGAATTTAGGAGCCCGCTCATAGAGCCCCCCCTGCACCCGTTAATGTTCGGCGCTGGCCGTCTCCAGCGAGCATCGACCCGCGTCCCGCGAGACTGCCGCGGTAACCATTAGTGTCGCGTAGTGTTATGTTTTTTCTGTGTTAATTGTGTAACAGCTAGACGTCGCCAAGTGTTGGTGAGAGTGTTTTGTAGCGGGACTACATTAAAGGTAATTCTCACCAACTCGTGTATACTAATTTTCCGGAGTCTCCCGTCCTCCACACGGCCGAGCGGCCTTCACAATCAAGGGAGAGCCATTCAGGGTAGATTCAAGCCGTGTACCTGGCGGGGCACGCAGGGGCAGAGTACCCACGACCCAACACCAACGGCCTAGCAGCCCGCTAGCCTGGCGCCCCTCCGGACAACAAGAGCACCGCGACGCCCATAGCGCCCGTCACGTACCCCCCGGGCCTTTCACATAGGTCGGGTGACGGCAAATGGCGCCCAACGTGGGGCATAACTACAGCCGAACATCACAAAAACGCAGCAAGATCAGACAAAGGGAACAGAAGATGGCCATTTTGGACGCGCGCAGTGGAATTTGGCGCACAGAGGAGCAGCGACAAAGGGACCACCCGGAAGTGCGCGTCAACGCCCGCGCCGACCCTCGCCAACATTCACTTTCACACCCACCCCTCCCCTTTGGGCCTTCAGCGAACATCCTCGCCCGCACACCACCCCCCCCCCCCCCATCTACCTTCACATCCTCGCGCTCTCCGCTTTGTGCGGCTGTCCGGGCGCTCTCGGCCGCCGCTACACACGGCTATCCGCATCCCCCCTTCGCAGTGGCCAGTCTCGGCTCTCCCTTTTGTGCGGCTGTCCGGGCGCCTCTCGGCCAGCGACCCGAATCAGTGCGCGCGCCAACCACCCTCACCCCTCTCCAGTCACCGGGAGTCTGTTTGTAAACAGAGCCAAGTGCTCGCACGAAGCGACTGTCAACACCGACGCGCCGCGCGACGCAATGGCAGACAGACTCAAGATGAACACCTGTCGAGTCTGCTACTGGCCACAGGGCAGGGACCTGGTAACGGGGAAAGCGAACCCTCTACAGACATGTAAATGCGCACCGAATTACAACTTGCCGGCAATCAAGGTCGAAGCGCTCATAGAACCGTGGCACGACAGCACGGAGACAGAATTACAGGCGCGAACACCACCGGTGGACCACACACCCCTACCGAGCCGTACAACCCCGGCCATCACCGCCCCCCCCCAACCACCCACGCCAGCGACTGGAGCTCGTACCCTGGCCGCGCGATGCACGCGCTGGACATCACCGAGGCCAAGTGCGTGTGGCCCGGCCTGGAAGACCTGGCACGAGCCCTGCCGCCCCGCAGAGCGACTCTGCCAGAGTTCGCCGGAGCCCCGCACGAGGACCCAGGGGAATTCCTGACGCAGTGCGAGGCGCGCCTGACTGGATGCCGGACGCACCAATCGGAGTGGACAGAGCGGGTCAGCGAGCAGCTGCGAGGGACCGCTCGGAGCTGGTGGAGCATGTGGGGCCGGTTTGCCATGCCATGGGACGAGTTCACGGACACGTTCCGACACCGGTTCGACACAGGATCGCACCTCGTTGAGTGTTCCGCCTCATTCTATGGGGCTCGGCAGAAGGACAGCGAGTCAGTGGAGGCGTTCATCGCCACTAAACTCCAATTGTTTCGCCGCATCTCGCCCGGCACCCCCCTGCCCGGGGCACTGCCCATCATCATGGGCTTAGTGAGGGACGAGCTGCAGCCCTTTCTGCGTCGCTGCCACACCGGCAGCGTAGCGGAGTATGTGCAGGAAGCACGCGAGACGGAACACAACTTCCAGAGAGCCTGCAAGCGCGGCCAAACCACGAGCACCCGAGGGGGTGACAGCCCACCAGAAGCCCGGCGGAACACCGCACTATGAAACACACTCTCACACCAACACCGAGGACTACGAGCCATCGAGGCGCCGCCAACTTGGCGAGCGGAGCGACCGCGGGACGCCGGAGCACGGGAGCAAGTCCCCCTGTGTCGCTTGGGATGCCCGCGTGGCGAACGTCACTGGCACAGCGAGTGCCCGCGGGGATTCCGGGCGGCGCGACCCGCCACACCGCCGCGCCAGGAGACGCACGTGGTACCACCTCCGCCACAGCGCACCAGCACGGCCCAGTCGGGAAACGGCCCCCGGGCGGACCGGGGTTAAAGCTCCCTCCCCCCGCACAGACCAAAAACCCCGCGCCTGGCGGGGTTCGCGCCCTCCCGACCTTGGGACAGCTGGGCCGCCCGCGGGACAACCTGTTCCGCATCCCCGTGGAGGTGAACGGCCGGCCAGCTGCCGCACTCGTCAACACGGTGTGACAACTGGTTGTTTATTATTATTATTATTTATTTGATTTTGACTTGTTACTGCTACCAAATATAATGAAATAAATATTGATATTATAAAATTATTTGTTTATGTAAGTAAAATGCTTGACTGGAAACGTGTCAGGGTAAACCAGCTTCACAACAGAATACACCTCATCAATTATAATTACGTAAGTCCAGAGGAACTTAGCTTAATAAATGATAACTACATACGTATTTTCATCTATAAGTGGTGATATATTTAGTTAGAAAATACATTTAAAGCTAAACAAAAAAAAACAATGATGACTCATCTGAAGAGGTAAATAAAAATCATAAAATTATCATTAAAAAGGGAAAGTTTGTTATCAATAGTAAACCTAGGGTGCACCCAAATTACAGGCTAATAATGTTAAAAATTAATTTATATTAGTTATTTAGTTTTTATAATAAATTTAAATATCATGTTATATCCATAATTAGGATTTTACTAATTGAGTCTATAACTTTACATGTAGATTAAAAACTTCTTCAGGAACAAAACAAAACATATTACAAAAATACTTCATTTAAGTAATTAAAGTCCTTTTTTGGAAACATTAGGTAATTAAAATCTTTTGCTCAACATTAGGCGACGAAAGTCCTTTTCTTTTGTAAGCGTTAGGTGACGAAACGTTTAGACAACAAACAATAATAATAATTCATTAAAAAAAGAACGGACTTAGCTGAAGATGATAAATATCCGTGACATGTTCAAGACGAAAACTTGTACAGCAGCCGGCGCAGAACCATGCTTCCCGGGCCGACAGGACGTAGATTCAATACATAATGTTTGAAGGTAGGTTAAAGAATAACCCAAACGAAAAGAACTTGAAGAGGATCCAAAACGTTAACCTTCTGCAACATAAGGTTGCAGAGAAACAAAAATTAAATAAAAAAAAAGGCAAACACAAAAAAATACTCTCACTCTCTCTCATGCTTTCTCGTGACTTACCGAAATCAGAGGCTGAAGAAATTTACACTGACTTTACGTCATCTTTTAAAACCAAATAAAAACACCACTTCTACGTGAGATGTCTACCAAAAAAAAAAAACTATGGTGCGAAAAGGTACATTAATCAACCACCATCACTGACCGGAGCCATCTTGGCGAATGCCGAGAACGGACGAAACGGGTAAGTAATTCTAAAACAATGGAGCATCGGAAGCTTACCGAACTGCCACCAGGTTGCGTGGACGGTACTAAAAAAAATGCTCCAGAAAAAAAATGGTCTAGAGTACAGATTTTTTATATGAAATCACGTGAAGAAGCGAGGAGAAACTGCAAGCAACTGCTGACAATCACGTGGACAGCACGCCGGGACACGGCGGCCAGGCGGGCGTTACTAAAAACTCTTAGGCTAGCACAGAACATCCGGCGAACAAATGGAAGGCTTTGACTGAAGCCAAACGAAAACTAGAATTGTGTGCTTAATGGAATATAATACAAAATTTTAAGTAAATATCATTTATAAAATTAAATTTAAAAAAAACTAAATTAAGTTAAAAATGTAATTAAACACAAGTAAACATTATAAGACTCAATATAAAATAATTATTAGGTACAGAAAACAAAAATATTTTTACTATTTTACGAGTGCCAAAACATGAAACGGCACACACTCCTCCCCTCAAAACAGACGCTACCGTCTTAAAAAAAAAAGTTTTAAGTTTTAAAAGTTGCCATCAAAAACAATTCAATTTACCCAAAAAAAATAAGAGACATAAGCATTAATGATGTCAAAAGAAAAGACTATATTATATATAGAAATCAAAAATTAAATCATTATACTGCTGAAGAATCATACAGAACAGACACGAGCATAAAACCCAGTTATTTACTGAGAAACAATAGAATATTATCCTTAGAAACTCAATACTCAATGAGGAATATACACCTCTTCATACAATAATTAAAACAAAAATGGGGACTACTCACCCCTGCATCATAAAAAAAAATACTTAAATGCTCGCTCAAGAAAATTATAGAAAACTTGGTCTCGACATCAACATCAATTAGCTGAACGTAGGATGCTCACATACCTGCGAGAGAAAAATCTCAAAGCTAAAGTGTAAATTAATCGAAGATCAAAATACCAAAATACCAAATGAAATTTCAGTGTGTGATTGTAGAACAAACAGGACAGAATGGTGGTACAAGTACCCAGGACAGCCAGTTACATACTACAGTGAAACCCCGTATTTACGTTAACGATATTTACGTTTTCCCGTTATTTACCTCCTTTGTTTTTGGCCCAATTTATTTTCCATAAGGCGGTATATGTCGTTTTCAGCTTGTTACGTCGGAAAAATTGCTTCATTCCCGTTATTAACGTCTCGTTCAGTGTTTACAAACACCGAAACATGGCCGCCATAGAAGAAAGATACATCAAAAGCTGCGTATGTGAATGCGTTCGTGTCGTGAACAGTGCAAGTAACCTTGCACTATTCACAGTACTTCTATTTCCACAGCTTTCCGCTACGAGCGCTGGTAGTATCATTGGCTTTAGCGGTAAATGTATTTGACACATCTTTAACTCTTTGTCGTTATTAATATCTGTGAGAAAATGGAGAAAGTGAAACAACAAAAAACTATTACCGTTGCCGATAAAATCAAAATAATTGCCAAATTCGACGAATATGTTGGATCACGTGTGGACCTTGCGAAAGAACTTTCAATCCCTGTGAGTACTCTTAACACCATCATCAAAAGCCGAGAAACCATCACTGCAAATGCCGCGCAATGTGGGCCAAGTGCTAAAAAACGTAAATATGTGAAGGACTCGAAATTCAAACAGCTGGAAGATATTCTTCTTGAGTGGTTTTCTGGTGCACGTGCCGCAAATTTACCAATAAATGGTACAATACTGAGAGAAAAAGCACGTGTTATTGCCTCTAGGCTGGGAATTCAAGATTTCTCAGCTTCCAATGGATGGATTGATCGGTTTAAGCAGCGTCACAATATTGTTTACAAGGTGGTTTGTGGCGAAAGCAAAAGTGTGGATGTGGAGACTGTGGAACATTGGAAGGAAATTCTACAGGAAAAAATTGCTGGGTTCGACCCGAAAAATGTTTTCAATGCCGACGAAACAGGGTTGTTTTTCAATGTTCTACCAGACAAAACCTTTAGTTTTAAAGGGGAAACGTGTCACGGAGGTAAGATCAGCAAGCAACGGATTACTGTGTTATTGCTTACCAATGCAGATGGAAGTGAAAAATTCCCCCTTTATGTCATTGGCAAAGTGAGGAAACCTCGATGTTTTAAAAACATCAAGTCACTCCCAACAAAGTACGAAGCAAACACCAAAGCCTGGATGACCAATGCTTTGTTTCAGAGCCAGTTGCATGCATTTGATTCAAAAATGGCTTTGCAAAATAGGAAAGTTCTTCTTTTCATAGATCAGTGCTCTGCTCACAAAGCAACCATCCAGCTTCGCAACACTGATATTGTCTTCTTCCCAGCAAACTGCACGAGTGAGCTACAGCCCCTTGACTTGGGTATCATTCAGGCATTCAAGTTTTTGTACCGCAGATACCTAGTTTCAAGGGCAGTAACAATGCTTGATGTTGGAAAAGACCCTTCTTTGATGAAGATAAATCTGCTGACTGCATTGCATTTTAGTGCAAGAGCCTGGAAAGAAGTGAAAACATCAACTATTCAAAACTGCTTTGCAAAAGCTGGATTTGTGTTCCCAGAAAAGCCTTACACTCTCAGTGAAGAAGATTACAGTGACATTGAAGATTTTGAAGGACATGAGAGGGTGTTGCAGGAGAAAATATTTCAAGATTACGTGGATGTGGACAGTCAGGTGATCACTTCGGAAGTGCAATGTATAGAAGATATTGTAGAAAGCCATGTCAGTACTTCTCAACAGGATACTGACGAAGATGATGATGATGATGAAGAAGTGACAACACCCACGAGTAAAGATGCTCTTGCTGCTCTTCAAACTCTGCGAGACTACATTGGAGTATCTGCTGGTGAAAACTGTGATGGTGTTTTTGATAATTTTTATACTTTAGAGAAGCAGATCATGTGCATGAACACTCAAAGATGCAAGCAAACCAAGATTTCTGATTATTTTACAAAGAAATAGACCTAAGTTAGGCATGAAAGTTTTTGCACATAAGCCTACAAAACTTTTTTATGGTAACATTTTATCATGACACACATTGCTTCAGTGTTGTATTCACACAATTTTATAAGTTATATGTTGTAAATTTATTTTGGTTTACATAGGCCTAATGAAGGATTTTTTTAAGATATTTCGTTCACTGTGTCTTTTTTTGATGTCTCTGACTACTGAAGTAAAAGGAGTGCATTAAACCAGGTATGTTACATTTTAAAAATATGTTTCCCTCAATTTACATTTTCCTGGTATTTACACTTTTTGACTCTGTTCCCCTGAAAAGTGTAAATAAGGAGTTTCACTGTACAACAAAAGAGGACCATACCTCATATAAAATGCCCGTCGGCTTATTCAGAATAGTGAGGACTCCTTACCCCTACTTATTCAGCTAAATGGGGGGGTCTTCTACCTCCTCCATATTAACATAATTTTTGGGGATTCTCTACCCCTTCTTATTACAAAAAAATTGGGGATTCTTTACCCCTCCTTAAATCCTGGTCACAAAAATCCTGATCTTATGATACCGCTCTGAAGACTGCAGCTCAAACACCACATGAAGATAAACATGAGCCCAAACGAAAGGAAACAAAAATCTTTAAAAATGCTTATTCAGCGACAACACAAAATATACAATAAAAACAAAGAAAACGGTCGTCCAAAGGTGAATGACTAAGTCCCATACCTTAGACACTCAAGAGATAATTTAGCACCTGCAAAAGCAAGCTTGACCACTAACACAAAATATAACATGAATAAAGTTGATTCAGCAAAGGTGAAGTGAATAAAAAAAATAACTGCTTGCAATGTATTAAATGGAAAAAATTGTTGAGAAGAAATCAGTTGAAACCATACCTTACAATGAAGAATGTGTCACTATAAGACAATCCCACCAAGCAGAACTCCACTACACGAAATTCACCAGAGATGGCTGAAACGGTGAGTCGCAGCAACACCGAGCCGAAGCTGCAACCACCCTAGCAAACTCCATGCAGCAGACACCCCACAGGAGAGATGCCCTACAGCAACAACCTTAGTACACAAATCAAAAAGGAAAAGTACCTAAGTTCAAAAAAAGTTAAACACAAATTTGAAAAATGATTAAATTGATGACACTACACGGTGTAATGTGTGGAACACATGTGAAATAGCTGTGTCATGTGGAGAGCTGTGTAAATCACACAACACCAACACAACACACCACATCCCCACATGAAATAACACACACATAACCTACAAAACAGAAATTTCAAAAAAGGTATATGTTTTGGATGACCAGACAAGAAACAAAACCCAAATACTAAAATGTTATTTTAAAAGATGACACTAGCAAGACAAACAAAATAGAAAAGCAAAGAATCAAGGCTAGCACTAAAAAAAAAATTAATTATTATTAAAAAAAAACAAATAAAATCACAAAATATATCAACCTAAATTTAAATTATTATTAAAAATGAGTGATTGGATCTTCCATGGCAGATATATGGTTTGCTAAAAAAAAAAAAATGACTGAGGCCTGCAAAAAAATGAAAAGTGCTGGTGAAACCTAAACACTTCTCAACAGGACTTGGCACTGGCTCACTGGCTCTGGCTCAGAGGACCTGTCTAAAATAAAAAGTTTGCTCTCTGGCTAAACTTGACCAAAGTCGACAACACAATTAAAACACAACCCAAATATCGTCTGGAAGTCACTTACTCCCACAGTACAAAATTGTATACATACATAGTATCAAAACTATAAAACTTTATAATAGTGCTTAATGAAAAGTTTCAAAGGGGAAACGACAAAATTCTAACAAGACAACCACTAACCTTGAACTGCATCTCACTGAAACAAAATAATTAGAACAAAACCAAAGCAAAATAGTGAAATTAAAATAAAAAAATTAATAGGCTCAAGAAAAAAATTCAAATGATGATCCAACACAACTTAAGACAAAAAGAATATATTACCCAAATACTTTATTCAAAGATACTGCAGATTAAATACTTATACAACAACTTCATTACCTCAATTATTAACTTGTGCAATAAAAAGCACTAGCACACACATTAAATGAACTCATTAGGAAAACGGCAAAATGTCTCTTGTAAGAAATTAGATAAAATACATACCCAAGATGACCTACAACAAAACATGGGCAAGGAAACAACATTAAAATGATTAAAACCACCTGCTAAAAAAAATAACTTATTAAACGCTGGCAACAAAACAAGAAAATATACCTATCATGGTTAAGTTATGAAAAACGTGCCCCAAAATGGTGATACACGAAAGTAAACAAACATCACATCAATTAAATAGTACTGAAGAAACCACAGACTTTTCAACTTATGGCAATCTGCAAAAAAAATCAGAAACATTGAATTATTATGAAAACGAGAAATAATACTTAAACAGTTCTCTCACGAACAAAACCTACAATCTTATAAAATTGAAATATCATTTAGAATTATATTAATAAAGAATATGCAAATTATGGAATTAAAACCACAATTTATAGGTTAAAAGGAATATAAATTTTAAAACTCTCAAATAACTTGCGACAAATTAAACGACAATTACCAAACATAACCTCAATCTTACATGATTAACTAAAACAAAAAATATCAGTGTTGAAATTAATCTAGTTGATACACCAAACCCTAAGTTATGTAAAATGGACACAAAATAACTCATGAAAACCAAACATGAAGATGATAACAAAATAACTTGTACGAAAATACATACCCCAAATACCAACTAATAACCACATGATTACTTGAATATAAAAATTCAAACTAAGAAAACCCTATAACCACTTGTTCCCCAGAAATAATATTTAAAAAAATTAAATGTTGCAACAACTTAAAAACTAGTACCATGGTTTTTTATTTATTTATGACTCGAGTACAAAAGTTACGAGGGACTCAAAGACTAGGACACGTGGGTGATCAGTCCACGATCAACTGAGTCAAGGACCCTAAAGACACTAATTCGCTAACAGTGGACCCGAATGGTGGACCTTCAACTGAAAGCAGGAATAAGTGTTAAAAAAAAAATAACTCTCCACACCTTAACTCCTAAATAACATACTAGGTAACTACAAATATAAAACCCTCCAAAAAAAATACATATACTCATGATTTACTAAAACACGAAAAGAAGAACCACTATTTTAAGAAAATGCCTAACCTGGACATCAATGTCAAGCCAAAAAAAAAAAAAAAAATGAAAATGACAAATAAGAGTCGAGAACTAATAATGTCAGAAGTAAACACACCACAACATTGGGTCAGTATGAAAGTACTACATTCATAGTTGGCAGCACTGTGCTGCAAAAGACTCCATCTTGGCTGGGAATTTTTTTTTATAAACAAACTCCAGGAGTTCAAACAACGAAAGTAAAATTCATATTGAACGAAGACAAAATCACAGATTAACTTAATATTAGCTATTAAATAATTATAGTTCCCCTATTAAATAAATGGCTTACTGTAAACAAAACGACGTATCAAGTCAGATAAAAAAAATGACAACTCCCAAAATATCCACTAGAGAGAAAAATAAGAGGCTCTACCATACCTTGTAATGATTTTAAAAAACAATATTATAATCCACATAATAGTTGGGAATAACACCGATACAATAAGTCACGAGAGAAGCACTAGGAAAAATCTGTTATATTACTATGTTAAACGCAAGATACAAACGATCGTTCTAAAACTCATAATTTAAATAATAAACTTACTCGATTAACTCATTACACTAGCGACTGAAACGCAACATAGACTGACAAAAATAAAAAAAAGACGTGTGCGAAGACGTGACGCGACCTTGGCGACGCCTCAAGATAAACACCTGCACCAAAGCACTTCAACATGCAAGACAAAGCACTCGTACCACAAACTACTGAATTAATTAAGACATAATTAGCGAGTCGTTTCGTCACCTTTACACGAATATATATATATATATATATATGGAAAACAATAACTTAAAAAAAACTAATTTAACCTTTAATTATCAATAAAAATAAAGTCAATATATATTATAATGAATTTTTGCTTGTAGGCTAATAGAACATATCAAACATTAAAAAAAAAACAATTAACTCACATCATAAAACTTATTTCTTTCAAAATAATAATATTATCTATAGACTTGTAGAAAGTAACCATGCTCTGCTACCATCTTGTGACAACTGGTTGTTTATTATTATTATTATTTATTTGATTTTGACTTGTTACTGCTACCAAATATAATGAAATAAATATTGATATAAAATTATTTGTTTATGTAAGTAAAATGCTTGACTGGAAACGTGTCAGGGTAAACCAGCTTCACAACAGAATACACCTCATCAATTATAATTACGTAAGTCCAGAGGAACTTAGCTTAATAAATGATAACTACATACGTATCTTCATCTATAAGTGGTGATATATTTAGTTAGAAAATACATTTAAAGCTAAACAAAAAAAACAATGATGACTCATCTGAAGAGGTAAATAAAAATCATAAAATTATCATTAAAATGGAAAGTTTGTTATCAATAGTAAACCTAGGGTGCACCCAAATTACAGACTAATAATGTTAAAAATTAATTTATATTAGTTATTTAGTTTTTATAATAAATTTAAATATCATGTTATATCCATAATTAGGATTTTACTAATTGAGTCTATAACTTTACATGTAGATTAAAAACTTCTTCAGGAACAAAACAAAACATATTACAAAAATACTTCATTTAAGTAATTAAAGTCCTTTTTTGGAAACATTAGGTAATTAAAATCTTTTGCTCAACATTAGGTGACGAAAGTCCTTTTCTTTTGTAAGCGTTAGGTGACGAAACGTTTAGACAACAAACAATAATAATAATTCATTAAAAAAAGAACGGACTTAGCTGAAGATGATAAATATCCGTGACATGTTCAAGACGAAAACTTGTACAGCAGCCGGCGCAGAACCATGCTTCCCGGGCCGACAGGACGTAGATTCAATACATAATGTTTGAAGGTAGGTTAAAGAATAACCCAAACGAAAAGAACTTGAAGAGGATCCAAAACGTTAACCTCCTGCAACATAAGGTTGCAGAGAAACAAAAATTAAATTTAAAAAAAGGCAACAACAAAAAAATACTCTCACTCTCTCTCATGCTTTCTCGTGACTTACCGAAATCAGAGGCTGAAGAAATTTACACTGACTTTACGTCATCTTTTAAAACCAAATAAAAACACCACTTCTACGTGAGATGTCTACCAAAAAAAAAACTATGGTGCGAAAAGGTACATTAATCAACCACCATCACTGACCGGAGCCATCTTGGCGAATGCCGAGAACAACGGACGAAACGGGTAAGTAATTCTAAAACAATGGAGCATCAGAAGCTTACCGAACTGCCACCAGGCTGCGTGGACGGTACTAAAAAAAATGCTCCAGAAAAAAAATGGTCTAGAGTACAGATTTTTTATATGAAATCACGTGAAGAAGCGAGGAGAAACTGCAAGCAACTGCTGACAATCACGTGGACAGCACGCCGGGACACGGCGGCCAGGCGGGCGTTACTAAAAACTCTTAGGCTAGCACAGAACATCCGGCGAACAAATGGAAGGCTTTGACTGAAGCCAAACGAAAACTAGAATTGTGTGCTTAATGGAATATAATACAAAATTTTAAGTAAATATCATTTATAAAATTAAATTAAAAAAAACTAAATTTAGTTTAAAATGTAATTAAACACAAGTAAACATTATAAGACTCAATATAAAATAATTATTAGGTACAGAAAACAAAAATATTTTTACTATTTTACGAGTGCCAAAACATGAAACGGCACAACGGGTGCGAGCGATGTGTTCGTACGCCCCGCGTTCGTGCCCGCAGGCGCGTTACGTCCGGGCAGCGGCGAGCTGCGCCTGGCTACCACCACACACACCGGGCGGATGCTGGGGCATGCTGAGATAGTGGTGAGTACGCAGGAATTAAACAGTAGTGTGTCCGCAGTAGTCGTGCAAGACTTGTGTGAGGAGGTGGTGCTAGGACTCCCCTGGTTGGTCCAGCAAGATGCGGTCTTGGAGCTAGGACCCCCCCGCCTCAACCTGGGAAGAGCCGAGAGGTACGTGGTGTACGCGCTAGGACAGACGCCCCCCCCCCCCCCGACAGGACGCGGTGCTGACCCTGGCGGACGTGCGCCACGACGTCCCCCCCTCCTACCAGGCTGAGGTAAACAAGGTCCTCGCTGCCCGACACGAAGTGTTTGCCGTGGACGGAAACTTGAGGCGGACCACTTTCACCGAACACTGCATCCCCACCCTGACTGATGACCCAGTGTTCGACCCGCCCCGCGGCTACGGGTTTCGCGAGCAGCGAATCATCCGGGAGCAGGTGGACGAGATGCTGCACGACGGAGTCATCGAGCCGTCCCACAGCCGGTACAATGCGTGCATTGTGCTGGCCAACAAGAAAGACGGGACAAGCCGATTCTGTGTGGACTTCCGGCCGTTAAATGCCGTGACCGTCAGCGCCCGGCCCCCCCAGATTAGCGTCGAGGCCACCGTAGCCGGCTTTGGAAGGGCCCAGGTCTTCAGCACCTTGGACCTGAAGTCCGGGTACTGGCAAGTGCCCATACGACGCGGGGACCGGGAGGAGACGGCGTTCACGGTGCCAGACGGAAGGAGGTTCCAGTTCAGAGCCATGCCGTTCGGCCTAAAGTGCACCCCGTCCACCTTCCAGTGCATGATGACCCGTGTGCTGGAGGGCTACATCGGGCAGTTCGCCCTAGCATACCTGGACGACGTCATAGTGTACTCAGACACCAGGGAGGACCACTGCCGCCATCTGGCCTTGGTGATGGAGCAGTTGGCCACAAACCACCTGACGGCCAACCCAGCCAAATGCCATCTCGGAGCCGCCGAGGTCGACTTCCTGGGCCACGTGGTCAACGCGGAGGGGAACCGCCCCCAACTAGGTCACCTCCCGCAGATCGCGATGGCAGAAGTCCCACGCACCCGGAAGCAACTGCAGCGCTTCATCGGGCTGCTGAACTGGCACCGGAACTATATTCCGAATTTTTCACAAGTCATCGCACCTCTGACGGACCTGTTGTCGCCCCAAGTCCGCTACCACTGGGGCTCGCCCGCCCAGACGGCATTCGAGGCCGTCAAGAGCGCGTTCACCCGGTGCCACACACTGGCCCGCATCGACCCCGAGCTCCCACTCGTCCTCCAGACGGACGCAAGCGCCCTGGGAACCGGAGCCGTGCTGTACCAGGTGAACGACCACGGAGAACGGCAGGTGGTGGACTACGCCAGCACGAAGTTCGGCGCGGCGGAGAGGCGGTACCACAGCAACGAACAGAAGCTTGGCGGTGGTGTGGGCCGTGAAGAAATACCGTCCACACCTGGAGGGCAGGCATTTCACCCTCCGCACCGACAACCGCTGCCTCACCTGGCTCCACACCATGCAGGGGAGGAAGGGGAAGCTGATCAGCTGGGCACTGCTCCTACAGTCGTTCGACTTTACGGTCGAGCACGTGCCAGGCGCGGAAAATCAGCTCCCCGACCTGCTATCGCGCGAGCCAGATGGCAGACGGGAGGTGCTGGACGAGGAGGAGAGGGACGAAATCCTGCCTCCATCCCACACCAGCACGACTGCTGACGGACACCCTACCTGCACCCGCCTCACGCTCGGCGTAGAAGGGACCGAAGACCCCCCCAGTACCGAGGCCGACCTGGAGCGGCGCGTCCTCACGGCCCAGCGCCGCTCGCCGGATGCCGACCGGCGCCGAGAGACAGCGCGCGGAGGAGAGCACCCCGCCTGGCAGCTCCGGGGCCACCGGGTCATGAACAGACCGCCGGGGGAAGAGGACGAGTGGAAGACCTATGTCCCACCCGAAGCGCGCGAGGCAACACTGCGATTCTACCACGATCATGACCTCGCCGGACACCCGGGCTCGGACCAGACCCGGAGAGCCGTCTGCCGGTACTACCACTCGCCGGGGGTGAACCGGGATGTCCGGGTCTACGTCCGGGAGTGCGAGACCTGCCAGCGCCGCAAGGCCCGCAGAGGCGACGGCACGCAGCAACAGCAGCCTCGCCAGCCGTCAACACCATTCCAGACGCTCGCGCTGGACGTGATGGGGCCGTACCCCCGCTCGCCGCGGGGTAAGCGCTTCCTAGTGGTCGTGACCGACATGTTCACCCGCTGGACAGAAGCCTACCCCTGCGGCAATGCACAGGCGGCCACCATCATCGAAGTCCTGACGCGCGAGTTCCTCACTCGGTTCGGCTACCCGGAGTCCATCTTGACGGACAACGGCAGCCAGTTCCTGGGGGCCCGGTGGAGAGGGTGGTGCCAAGAGGCACACATCATCCACCACACCACACCCTCATACCACCCCAGGGCCAATCCGACCGAGCGCAGGAATCAGGATTTGAAAACTCAACTGCGGCTGCGCCTAGGGGAGGACCACACCCAGTGGGACAGCCACGTCGCCGACGCACTGTTCTGCGTCCGGCGGCGCGTGAACGCGGCCACTGGGATGACCCCCGTCGAGATGATCCAGGGGCGTAACCTGCCGCTGCCCGGCGAGCTGGCAACACACGGCGTACCGCACCCAGGAGAGCAACCAGAGGAGCGCGACGTGCGACGAACCCAGGAGCACGACGCGGCACGCGCAAGACAAGCCCGCTACAGTCAGGGAATCACGCCCCAGACAGCGCGACCCCCGGCACAACTGCGGGCCGGCGATCGGGTGTATGCCCGAGCGTACCCCCTGTCGGCAGCGCCGCGCAATTACTGCGCCGGACTCGCTCCCCGCTGGGAGGGGCCCTACACCGTGACGCGGCGCCTGGGGGCGACGTCCTACATGGTGGACTTGGGCGGCCGCCGCGTGCAGAAGATCCACCGGGACCACCTGCGAGTGGCGGCGACCCCCGGGGAACCACTCCCGACCGAACCCGAACATGGGGACACGGCAGACGGACCAGACATCCCCCTTGATGCACTCCCTCCTGGAGGACTGGAGCAACAGTGAGAGGAAGCCGAGGACACCGCTCCAGACGAGCCCGAGTACCTCACCGACGGGGAACTGGACGCGGACGCACCCCACAACCCCGGCGAGGCACCCTGTCCCGCAGAACCCGCGTCACGAGGGGAGGCCCCCGAGAGCGAGCCACCCCCGCGGCATGAGGAACCTACGGAGACTCACACCACGGGGCGACTGAAAAGTATCCAATCGGAATGGTTACCATTCCGGAAAATATACATCCTCATGTGCCCAGAGAAATCCAGAATGGTTACCATTCAGGATTTACTGGCAAACATCGTATAATTGAATATCCTGAAAAGTATCCACTGTATGAATGGTTACCATTCCGGCTTTTACTGCAAATGTGCTGCTAGAAAAAATCCGGAAAAGTGTCCGCAGCGGAATGGTTACCATTCCGGATTGGATAGTTTTCCGTGTTCGTTCTGCGATGTACGGAAAAGTATCCGCTGCCGGAATGGTAACCATTCCAGTCTTGTGCGCGCAAATATAAAAGTAACTCCTAAAATCCTGAAAGGTTACCATTCCAGTTTTCCTTGCTGGTGTTCTTAATTTAAAAATACTGAAAAATGCCCGCAGTGTGAATGGTTACCATTCCGGGTATATCTGGCAATGCACTTACTTTAAAAATTCCGGAAAAGTGCCCGCAGCCTGAATGGTTACCATTCCGGTTTTCGCCGCTGGTGCACATCTCTTTAATAATCCGGAAAACTATCCATTCGGAAAAGTATCCGCTGAAGGCGTGCAGTTGACTCATTAACCCGTCGCTAGATGGCAGCTGAAGATGACGTCCTCGCAAATAGTGTTAAATGTACACGAGAGATGGTGTGCGCAAATCATTTGCATGTAAATTTATAAACAAATATAATTTATTTGCTTTTAGAATGATTTACGAACCATATCTGTGTTGCGTATAACTGGATAATGTTAATTGAACAGAAATAATTAGTTTGAACAATATATTTGTAAAATATCTCTAAAAATGTATTTTAATTTACGGGACTGAACTTTTCTCTATAAACTTAATACCTGATATTTAAAAATGTGCAATTAATTTTAATTTTTTATTTATCAGAAAAAAAGCATACTGCCACATTATACTTTAATGTTCGTGAACACAAAATTATGGACTATTACACTCTCATGGAATTCTTAAAATCAATTTTGCTTGGACGGAGGGAAAAACGTTGATAATATGCGGTCATCAATGTAATAACAGTGTTAGCACATACAAATCTGAACATGTAAACTATTGTTTACATATCCAAGACTTTTAAAAATATACTGTGAAGCCTAGGTTACAAAAATAATTCAATAACTTACTCATCAACACTGTTTTTTTTGTTCAGAGTTTCATATAGCGTAAGAAAAAAAATTCAAAAGGACTACATATTTTAATGTGCTTTTGACATTAGCACTGTTTCCAAATTTACTTATGTCATAAGTTTTCTGTGTGTTAAATCTTGCAAAGTAGCGTTAGTTACTAATACTTATTGCTTGATATTGGTATGTCAAACAAGTTTTCAGGATTAGTTAAAAAAAAATTATTATTATTATTATTTTTCGACATACCCGCGCCCAACTTTCACCTCCTCTGGGGTTTGTTTTCGTAAATATGTTTTCGGAAAACTACAACAATATAATTTTACATCTTTTTACCCTTCTCGTGTATGTATTCCTTTGCAAACTTTTAAAATGTACCGTTTTGTTTATATGATTAATTGCACATATAATTATCATTAAAATTTAAAAAAAAATTATTACTTCTACAAATGATCACAACGAAATTGGTAACTTAACTGAAGTTTCGCCTAACTTATGTTTGCTTTAATAAGTGAACAAGTTTAATATTGTTATTAGATAATCTTTGTCTAAATTTCATTTTCAAGAAGTAATGTGAAAATAAAACAATATAGATTAATATCAATGGGTTTTTTTATCTTTAATTTATCTTATAGGTAACACTAATTTCTTAGCGTTTAGTAAAATATTCTCAAACCTTTGGCGGATGTCCTCTAATTTCGTTCTTTTATATTTCAGAGGGTTTTTACAATCATTCCACTTGCTTTTATTTATTTAATTTTTTACATATGTATTTATTTATTGTTTACCGTTAAGTTACTAAATAGAGTTCAAAGTTTGTGGCACACAACAAGATAGTTAAAACTCTTTCACGAAAGTTGAATATAATAATGCCACGAAAACGATAAAACATTAACGCGTATTGAAAACTGGCTTAGCTTCCGCTAGTTCATAATATTTTTGGCGTATGGTAAATCAATGTAGACAATTCGTTGGTGCGTTCGCTTAAAAACATGACATGTTTCCTTTCGTCAATATGTTCACCCAGGAATTGTGGCAACGTTGCTGCTAGTTACCTATACCACCCGTACTATAATACCGGTTTCTAAAGTGCGACTAGGAGCCTAGACCCCACCTTGCGAATTGTCAATTCCGGCTCTTGGAAGGAGGTGCCAGCGACGCACAGTGGGGCAAAACCTAAAAATTAAAATTAAATTTTTAATTTAATTTCTATTTTTTGGTGTTAAGTAATGTCCAGAGCATCTAAAACCATCGGAAGTGGAGCATATTTTCAAACAGTTTTCTTGTGAGAAGCCTGCAAAGTGGCTGGTTATGGGGATTCCGTTTTTTAGCTTTCATAACGTCACGAAAGTACGATAATCCCATGCTCGTTAGCAGCACAAAAATATTATGAATTAGTTTGGGCATTAAACAGCAATCTATCCCGATGTAGGTGAGACAGTTAAACACTATAAATTTTTACATTAATATATATTTTTTTATTTATAGTGTGAGAGGTTGCGATCGCAATAGATTCTCGTACGTTCTTAGACTTACAAAATTTTTCCCCACTAGTCCCCACTTTATTTTTGCTTTTAAAATATTCAGAAAACATTTCTTATAACATACAAAAAAATTACGTGCTACCTCGTGCTACCTTGGCAGAAAAACGAGAATGGGTGATGACGCGTGCGTGCTTGAGCGCGGCCACAGGCAGGGAAGCCAGTGGCCGCGCGGACTGAAAGTGCTGACCAAGGACTGGGGGAGATTGAACCAGTATGGATATGATTCTAGATAAAGCAGTGCTGTTGCCAGTAGTAAGTGGAAGTTGGTCAACGCAGTGTCTCTTGCATGCAATGATGTTACAGGGTTTTGGCAGGAAGGGGGGGGGGGGGGGTTAGGCATATCCTGGGAAATTCACTTTGGGATGAGTCTAGAAATAAAGTATTTCGCAGGTTTCGAGAGAGAAGATGTCGGTAAATAAGTAGAGTTGACTAAACAAGATCTACTCAATATAATGCTTATATCATCTGACCCCGTGATATCCTCTATTCGAACACTTTCACCAAGAAAACTAATTTCTTTACTTGAAGCTCCTCTATATAAATTGTCCGTTTTTAGCAGCAGTGACGATTAATATTATTATTATCATCATTATTTTAATATAATTATCATAAGAAAAATATTATTTGAAGACTAAGAATATGTAATAACAGTGAATGTATTTATGATTCAGTTTTTTAGTGTTTTAGTGTTTTGCTAATCAGAGTTATCCTCACATTTTTAACTGATTACCTACACCTGTTATCGAAACGAATTTCAATCATTAAAATAGGAACTTCATCATACTGAATGCTGATTGTGGCTTTTCTTTGCTTATTTAGTGACAGGGATGTGGTAACAGTATTGATAAATCGCATTATACACGCGAAACACGGCTCTCTGCCCCACTATGCGACGTTTGACCATACGAATTTAAACACCGCCTCAGTTATTTGTAGCAGCCAACCGAAGGCAAATTGCACCGTCCCTTCAATAACCACCTCAACCACCAATAAACTTTTTATTTAATGGCATTTGTTCTTGCAAAATGCAGAAATGCCATCGATTCTCGCTTATTGCGATCAATGTAATTTCCAGGGGGACCCAAGTGGCCGAGAGTTTTGCATGTAAGGTTTACAGACACACAATCCCTGCATACGGTGCTTGGTTGTATACTGTCCATGTTTTGGCCTATGTGCATTCTATAAGCATAAAACTTTAAAATAAACAGAGTTATTCATAAGATATAGTTTTAACATCCAACCCGTTTCAGTCATACTTTCACAAGAGCAGGCAGGAGGGCGGGCCACTTCCTCCACCCCCACCCCGGGATCAATGCCTATGTCAGAAAGTATTTACTTTTTCTAAGTTAGTAACACAAAATAGTTTTTTAAACAGTAAATACATATAACTACTTTTACCCCTTTAATTTGGTAATTTCACAATATGAACTTCCAGAGCGTGTAATTGTTTGTAATTGTGTTATACAAGCTACCGTAGTTTTTCGGTTTTTATTCGAGCACAGTTATAAGAGTCGTCAGTTTAAGGGGAAGGTTCACTCACTGAAAACGTCACTGAGCAGAATCCTAATTTTCTTGGTATATTATTGTAGAGGATGTCGAATCCTACCACTGACCAGGTCTGTATATACATATCATATAGACTGGGTTGGCCGCAGGAAGCGGTCAGTCGCGAGTTATTCTTCAGGGGTGTAGTGTGTATCGCTCCTCTCAATTGGGATAATCGCGTGTTTAAAAGCCTCCCCCTTCCTCAGCTCACCCCCAGCTGGGCGAAAGCAAGCTCGGGCCTCAGCGTTGCCAATTGTACTAGCTTACCTTCCCCCCCTTCTATCACGGCCTCCTCAGAGACCTGGTCGGACACTCGAGCGCCACTCCGACCGCCGAAAGCACTTTCTCATACTGCCATTATGTGTATACGTTCAAAACAAACTCTTGATGATGAGTTTTTATTTTATAAAATTGTCTCATTAAAATGTGATAGAAATTAGGTCGTAATTTCTTTAATGTTGCCGCTATTATTTGTTGACTATGTGCAAGGTTTTTTGACTTTTCCAACATTAGTGATGTATGTTTAAGATGTTGGTGAACAATGGGAGAAATGAACAAAATTCACGACCGATTACTAGTAGTATTGAATTTCATTTAAACATAATCATGTTTTAATAAAAACCCAATCAGGTGTTAAATGAAGTTTCAGTTAATTTATATTGCCAAGTTAAAAATCCATATACAAAAATTGAAACGAATTCGTGTCTGTTTTCCTTATGTTAGAACGTAAGTTATATTTATTGCTGGGTGAGTCACTGCATTGTATTAGAAAAGTTAGAACATAACATTAGTCAAAAATACGTTTGTCCAGTGTTAATTATAGCTACTAAGATTTTCAATGCGATGGCAAACAAGCACTGCGCTGATAGCAACAGTTAGTAGATTTTACCAACGAAACATTAGTTCAGCATTATTCTTTTGACAATATATAATAAAATAAAGGTTGTTACAGCCAATCTTTGGCTACACTATCTAAGAATTGAAAGAAGTAGAATGAAGAGATATTTTCAAGCAATGAAAGTAAAATGACTTTTATACTTCGAGTTTCGTAACCAGCTATTTGGAGCTATAATTAGTGTATTTTTTCCAATTTATCTGTCGATAAACCAAGAGAAATAAATCAAGTGAGCTCTGCCGAAGATAAAAAGCTTGTACACGAAAATAATTTATATAGTTGGTAATCTCAGGAAAATCTATATCTCTTTAAGGCATTCGTTTCTATAAAAATGGGATACTAGTTTGATTTAAGTAAAGTGTAAAAAATGATGGGAAGGAAGGAGGGATGATTTTTACTGTTGTAAGAGTAGGTTTGAAGTAAAGTTTATGAAAACTGGGATGATTTTTACTGCTGTTAGAGTAGGTCTGAAGTAAAGTTTATGAAAAACTAAAGTAATTACAAAGTTTAGGAATTAGTTTTTACATTCTAAACTTTGAAGAAACAATTTTTCTTACATAAGTAAACACAATTTGGGAGAATTTTACACCGCACGACACTAAACTCTCAAGAAGAGAAAATATAACGCAGTATTGGAATCTGTGTTACTAAATAAATTGCATTATATTTTTAAGTACGTATGCATGTATGTATTAAATCATATTAATGTAATGCGTGGCTCTGCTTGTTCCAGAAATATTTACACGACAGTAGTAGCTCTACAGTAGTTATACTTTTAATATTTTGCATGTTTTAAGTAAATAATTATGACCTTCAGGTACACAGGGGCCTACGATAAAGTTGTGATTCATCAAACAAGCTCAATATCAATTTATTTATTTGAAAAGTTAAAGAAGCACATAGAAACAGGAAGCTACAATTTACAAGGAATCACTTCTTTGGGGTAAGCTGAGGTAACACAACTGAAATATGAAACATTCACGCAGGTTTAAAATGATTTCTTCCGTATAGGCATTGTTACCACTTGTTAGGAATTTGATTCCTCAACGTGTTACAATGTAGAAGGCGAAAGCAAAGGAGTGAATAACCTGTTTATCTTTGTTTTATTTATCTATAGTTTACTCATAACCACCTTGAAGCTATACATGTTAGGTATATAAATAAATAGGCAGGATTGTTATTATGACAGAAATAATACATGCAATCAATTAAAACTTTAAACCCACAAGGCATAAATTACCATCATAATATTTATTCAGGATTTACCTGAAAACGTTTAAAATTAAGTTTTTAAAAATAGGTAAATTGACGATGGTAAAAAAAAAGTTGTTCACGCTCTGGTAGGCCTATACACGCATATCGGTTAGTAGTTAGTATACGAATAAAATAATTTTATCTACTTGACATTTTTCGGAAAGTATTATTAGAAACTAGTTTCTGTTGAATTTTTTATCAGCTATGCTAAGATTTAAAGTAATTATTAATACATTTTTATATCTCTCAACAGTTTAAAGTTTCGCCTTACTAGACGCATGTCTATAGTTCACTAGGTCCATAGCTGTGCGATTTTAAATTGTGGAGAAAGAATATTGAAACTACTTAGATCTTAACCGCGGTTCCAAAAAAGGTTTATTTGGGATGAACCAGCTGTAATAAAATTACTTGATAGGCCACCTTAAATTGCATTCTTATTCAAAATTGCAGTTGCCAAAAGTTTGAGTCACGACAGTAGAACGATAGATATGCAGAAATACAGTCGCACAGTTCGCTGATAGAATAACACTATAAACTGCTTCACTGCCACCAAAATGTCTCAAATGACTGAATGGAGCGACTCGCACTTCTATCGAATAGAATATTGCTCTGCACTTCACTCGTATTACCTTTTCTTAGTGACAAGGATATTTGAGATATATAGCTGAAAACATTCGGTTAGAAAAATTTGTCTCCACATTTCTGTCTAGTAAGTGCTTGCCAGTAACATTTTTAGCGTTTTATTTGTTTGTGAGCCAGTAGCGGCCCTGGACTTTGCGGGGCCCTGATCTGTTTATTTTTTTTGTAGGCCCTCCACCGGATGATCCGAAAAACACTGTCTTTCAAACAACATTGCTAACCCAACTAAACTGAAACGTAATTTCGAATATGGTTTAGCTGAATTATTTTAGGTTATTTTGATTTTCTTTACTGAATAATCATCCTCAAGGCAGTTCAATAAATGCTAAAGATAAAATTTGCAGTATAATCGCGTCATTAAACGTGGAAATAAAATTTTTTTGAAAGTTTTCTTGTACGAAATCATGAACTGAAATAGGTATTGACCAGCAATTTATGGCCAAACGTAGTAAAAACTTAATTTTCCGTTCCCATTTATATACATATTTTTAACAAAACACCTGACAAATAACAATAAATCAAAATCAACACGTGTGGAGTGGGGCCCTGATAGCAGCGGGGCCCCGGGTGGCTGCCCACCTCACCATACCGTGGAGCCGCCCCTGTGTGAGCGGTAAAAAATAAACCCACACTAATTCAAACTACAGTTCTAATTAGGTACATATGTGTAACAGTTTCGTGTAGTGAAATTAATTCAACCTAATATTGCTTGAAAAATATTTTATATGCATTATACACAGAAATATATAACAATTAGATATTTGTTCACATGTCATTTCTGTACTCTGGGGAGTTCGGAAGTAAGTACGGAGAGTGTGAAGACCCAGCGAGTGCTACGAGAGGGCGAGACAGGCGGTGCGACGCGGGACTGTGCGAGTGAGCCATCGGGCAAGGACTGTGTGTAAGGAGTGAGTACAGTGAACTGTGATAAAAGAGACATTATGAAGAGCGTTGGATAGAGAGTGAGATGCTTCTTATAGGACATTTAGTGTGGTTATGTAAATATAAGTACTATACATATTAGAAGTAAATAAAAACTGTATAAATCTTAATTATTGGGCTATCCTTAACGAACCCTTTACTCCCACTCGTAACAGTATTGAGCTCGAATCTTTACCGTTGTTTCTCACCACGTTCATCAGAGGAGACAGTCCTCAGCTCGCGCCTAGCATATGCGTTTGTGTGTGTGTGTATGTGTGTGTGTGTGTATGTGCGTGTGTGTGTGTGCGGGAGCGCGAAGAGAGTAAATGGAAAAGATAAAATTATATTGGTCACCGCTCTCGCACCGTTTTCTCCTCGCCATTCGCGAGATATCTTTTGTCCCTATACATTGCACTTGTCAGGCTAAACCTTTCCTAATGCCACAGTCTTCTCGATAAGGTGTGCGAGCCACGGCGCCACGCAGAGCCTACATCGCAGCGATTCACACATCCATTTAGTCTTGTTTCATACAAGCAGTATACTTAGTAACAATGGTGGTCTAATATATATATATACCGCACTTCGCGAAGGAATAGTTAACATAAACTATTCGGCGACCTGATACAGTGAATACTGAGCTTGATACCATTAATTTTTGTTCCAAAGAGGGCAACATTTCATTGGCTGTCGCTTCTGTATCTTCGCAATGTGATTCATGTTCGTTGTTTTCAGTATTCCCAAAGCAGATATCGAGGGTTTTAAGCTGTTTAATATTTTTTATAATGTTTTTAGTAGCAGTTACGTAATGTTCTTTAATAGACGTTAAAGGAGAATACATAAAACTATATTATAGGTATATAATATTTTTTTTATGTCTGACACTTTGGTGTCATTCATTAGAATAAACAAAAAAAGAATTAGCACTTATAAAGTAAACGTGTGTGAGTGCATACAGTCACTTTAAACTACGTACGGTATTTACACTAACGTAAACCTTTTTAAAAATTGTAACAATTGACAAATAAATAAAAACAACTCAATTAATCTTACATTAGTTTTTAAATTGTCAATTTTTAAAAGAGTAACCTTACTTAGATATTATTGAAATCTCTTCAGTTAAATTATCAAGTCAAAGATTGTCACTTTTTATTTGAAAATTATTCTTTGTTTTCATATGATCAGGAAGTATAACTATTATAATTCTAAATATATTCTAAAGATCTCTGTGAAATTGTTTTTAAATTAGAGGAATAGGTAAACTTATGCTCTGTCTATGCCATGTAGGATAATTATGAGCTAAATAATTTAACGGATTTTCCCTTTGATACATACTCGTTATTTCAGTTCGAAAGCTCTAATATGCGATCTTTTGCTACCATATACTCTCTATAGTTTCAAAATATCCTTGGCTGGGTATATATGGTGTTTTATTAATGACTCTTAAAATTTGTGGTTTAAATGACGTTTAGCTCGTTTCTCCCCAGGCCACAATGCTAGTATATTGCGAAACATAGCAAAATAAACCATTTTAATTCCTTGAAGTGATATTATATATGTTAGTTCAACAAATGTATATCTACACCATTATTCGAATTTTGTTTGTAAGGTACGGTACATGTTTGTCCCATTTAAGATAATTCTAGAACACTATACTTAAGTATTTTACATTCTGTATTGTTTCTATTGCCTTTAATGTTTCTCAATTAACGATTATTTCATTACACGCATGGCATGCTAGTTCATGTGTGATAGTTGACCAGAAATTCTGGCAGAGAAAAAATATGTTTGATTTTGTTTACAATGGAGAAAGAATTGTTAATTGTTTAAGATAAGTACTAACCGTTTCAAATACAGGATAATTTTTTAAAGATAATTTAATTGCACTATCATCTGCAAACGAAACTACTAGCTCACCTAAGTCAGTGTCACATAAAATAATTTTTGTATATCAGAAAATATTAGATCACGACTACTGCCTTGTCGGACCGCTATATTTATGTTAAGGGAGTGTCCTAATTCAAATACGTGAGGAGATTTGAGCGATTTTTCGATATCCCTCCCCCATTGGTGAGATGCCGCGAGATTTGACTCGACAACTCTCCACCCTCCGCTTATAAAACATGACATTTTTCAGAATGCGTTATTTATCGTGTAAATATGTTAATCTGTGCTTCATTGCGTTGGATTAAAAAAATGTATTTGCTTCATAGCTGTTATTTACGACTAGTTAAGACAAGTATTTAAGAAAGGACGTAGTCTAGAATCACAGTAAGAAAACCGAACAATAAAATACCTAGATATGAGTTACTAAAATTCGTCAAAGAATATTCATAATAATTTAGTCGGTGGGGCCTTACATATGGTCTCAAAAGTAACTGCTGTAACAAACATGGCCATGTGATTTTCAGTAAAATCATCTGCTCCTTGAACCTCACCGCAGAGTTCGTAGAGTCGCGCGTTTTGCTGGCCGGTGGTTGGCTGCAATAGAGACTACTTTGTGGCTTGAGGTTTCGATCCCGGGATCTCGATACTCGGGATCCCGGGATTCTGGCCGTTTTTCTGTCCCGAAACTCTCTAGATTAGATCATACGAATCCTGGAATTTTTGGGATAACATATTTTTTTCTATTTTTTTAATATTGCATAAAACGAAACATTAATTTCAGTATCAAAAACGAAACGCCAATCGCCAATGGCGCACGAGATATTTCGAGTGTTATCGCATCGAGTCCGAGCGGGCTTTTTCACCTTCAGCATGCATGTGCAACAAACTTAAGAAGCAGGCTTGGAGACGAAACATTATATGCGTTATTATTTCTCAATAGATCTCGGATGTAAACCATCAGGTCATCTGGGACCTTTTATTTGAATTTTATTAGATTTTTTAAGGTGTTAATTTTAAGTATTATAAACAGTGACTCTAGTCGAAATACTTAAATTCAAGCAATTAAGTTTATTTTTTTTCAAGTTTATATTGTTATGTTAAAACTGGGAGTTTCCAGTTTATCTTAAGCGATGTACCTTGTAAGTGGGATGTTGTTGAAGTATAACGTCGCATTATTTTTGACTGATTTATTAATTTACAAACCTTTAAGAATCTCGTCACGAGTTAATTTAATTTTAGCAAAGAGTCAATAGTTGAAGAGTATTGTAACATTCTAACTTGTAACATTGTAAGGGAAACTTGAAGTGTATTTTTGTTCAGCTGGTCATTATGTTTCTTTGATCTGTCAAGTAGAATAACGTTTATTTCAGGAATTTATTTATAAGTTGTGAGTTCATGTTTGTTTCGAAAGTTTATAATGTTTGGTTGGAGACCTATGTTGTTTGCTTATTTTAAAGTACTTTAGAAGATTTTTCAGTTTTTCAGTTGGAGTTTAACTAAGTCCTTTTTTGAATGATTATTTTATAAACATTTAATTATTTTGACGAAAAAAATTAACAAAAAGCTAGTTTTTGTGATTTTTCATTACCTGCCTGTAATCCCGGGACTATATCGGGATCCCGGGATTATCTCTTCACAATCCTGAAATTCCGGCATCACAAATAAGTACCATAATCAAAACGTCTTTGTGTGGCTAACACATAACCGAGATAAATATTATTGTGAAGAATTTAGTTTCATTTTAGTGGAGAAACATGTTTTCCTTAATTTAACCCAGTCTTCTCGAAATTTTGCAATTTTACACTGTTTCTTTGACGGCCCGGGGGGGGGGGGGGGGAATTATTACATGAGTATTGCCGAGAACACTTCGAGCCCCCCCCCCCCCCCCCACCCACCACGTTTCTAAACTACTCAAGTAATTAATGGACGCCAGTTTATTAAATCTTATTCTCCGAGATCTACCCTCCAAACAACTTATAAAACAATTGTTTGCCAAACCTCTTACTTAATCCTATTTATCTACAAGTATTATATACGAGACCGAATCGAAGCATTAGCAAGATCCAACATTACACTCACATTTAGAATTGTGCGAAATAATTTGTTAGGTACCTTGTGTAGAGCATCATCTGATACTTGAACATTTTCTAAGCCCATATCTATTTACATAAAATATTTTTCATTGTCTAAACATTACATTATTTTTTAATATATTATTCTAAATATGAGATGTAATTTGATATCGATATACGATTTGTATTTGTATTCTTTTAATATGTTTACACTTATATTATCAGGACCCAACACTATGGTGGTTGTTTATTTCAGAAATAGTAGGTTGTACGTCATATTCTATTAAATTAAGACTTATGATAAATTTTAGTGTTAACTAAATCATATTTGGAGATAACTAAACTTATTTTTAAGGATTTATAAAGCCATAACATTTCCAATATTAAAAAAAAAAAATTATTTTGGGTAGTGTTTACAGCTTCTTCGGGATTTTAATTGAAATATATTATTTAGTAATCGTTTGATACAGTTTTAATATCAACTTTTTCATTTTTTAAGCCAGTGATCTCCTTTTAATATTCCCTAATATTTCTACTAATTTTGTGCTCAGCAATTTCAGTTTTATCGTAAATGTTTTTAGTTATTCGTGTAACAGACCTAATCCTGTTTCTGTAGTTGAAATGCGTATTTATGTCTTAGCTGCATATAAAATGGTTGTTATTTAATTTTGGCTTAATTTTGTCTTTTGTTCAAATAGGTTACACCAAACCGATTATAATCCATGGTTTTAACCTTTTTTTAATGTCTTACATATACCAACTGTAAGCGAAAGCGAACTAGCTTTTTTTATGCAATTGTCTAGTAAATTGACGAAATCATCTGCTGCAACCAACATTTTGGTAATTGATTACATAATTTCTAAATTCTAATTCAAGAAAATCTAGTAAAATATTTTAACGAAATTTGTACGTATCATGTTTTTTGTGAGGGACATTTGACACATATTGTAGTTAATAATAGTAGTATAGGATAGCCGGTCCGAAAACATGGCGCTGGCGCGTGGATTGTGATTGTCGGTCCGCCATCTTGGATTGTGACGTCACGGCGGCCATCTTGGATGACCTTGACCTTGACCTTTGACCTTGACCTTGACCCCGGCGGCCATTTTGGATCCGACATCTTGGATCCGCCATCTTGGATGCATCGTAACAGGACACAACGTAACGGGACACAACGTAACGGGACACAACGTAACGGGACAAGTAGATCACGGAGGCCATCTTGGATCCGACATATTTAAATCGAGCGCCCCACTCATTATGATGAAATTTTCATCTCTGTCGCCATATTGATTTTTTTATGTTCCACTGGAGGCCGCCATCTTGGATACCGACGACTCTGTTTCAGCTGTTTGTTCCTAGATAGCGCCAGCGTCGCTCTTGATTTTTTTCTGTTCCACTGGAGGCCGCCATCTTGGATACCGACGACTCTGTTTCAGCTGTTTGTTCCTAGATAGCACCATCGTCGCTCTTGATTTTTTTCTGTTCCACTGGAGGCCGCCATCTTGGATACAGTCGACTTTGTTTCAGTTGTTTGTTCCTAGATAGCACCATCGTCGCTCTTGATTTTTTTTCTGTTCCACTGGAGGTCGCCATCTTGGATACCGACAACTTTGTTTCCGTCGTTTGTTCCTAGAGAGCGCCAGCGTCGCTCTGTATCATCACATAAGGTCGATGTTCCATTACCTACCAGAGCTATTATGATCCTTATCGACATATTAAATTTATTTTTTTATGAAAAATATATTGGAAACGCTGTGATTCGAACCATCACAGCTCTGATCTCTAGGTTGGAAAACATACGCCTTTAACCGCTCGGCTATCGAGACATTTACCAGACTGAAAATTAAATAAGGTATATAAAAAAAATAACATGCATATTTGGACTTGTAATTTTTTTAATTTAAAGTAATAATAGCACCACCTGTTCGAGACAGAACCACCATCTTGTATTAAGACGTAACTGTTGCAATTATCGTTATGGTCGCCATCTTGAAAATCCGTAATTCTTATGTTAGAAAATCGGGAAAAATTTCAAAAATCATTAAAAAAATTAATCAACCTAATTAAATAATAAAAAAAATCCTTTAAACCACCGTTGCACTTTTCGTGACGACCGCCATCTTGAAATCACCCACTGGAGATCATCATCTTGTTTTCGTCCGCTAGAGTGTGCTGATACCATGTTAGTATAAGTATCTAGTCACCACACATTTGTCCTTGACCTTGAACTTTGTCCTTGACCTTGAACTTTGACCTTGACTTTGATCTTGAAATTTGACCTTCACCTTGTAATTTGACCTTGACATTGAAATTGGACCTTAACCTTGAAATTTGACCTTGACCTTGAAATTTGCCCTTGACCTTGAAATTTGACCTTGACCTTGAAATTTGACTTTGTCCTTTAAATTTGACTTTGTCCTTGTCGTCCATCATGGATCCGACATTTTATGTTCAGTACATGCTACCAGGAGCTACCACCTGTCGGAGTACACCATCTTGTGTGTGTACTTGTATTATAGAGTACATTTCCATCTGGATGATTTTATTCTAACCCGCAACAGTGCAGTAATCATTTATTACCGAGGTGCCCCCCGCCATCTTGAAATTCGGCAGCCATCTTGAAATCATGTAATAATGTAGCTAGAAAAGCGGGAAAAAATCCAAAATTCATTAATTAAATCACTCATTAACTTACATATTGATTCGATCCGCTCCAGTCCTTGGTTCGATCCCTGAATGATGCAATAATGTTTAATTTTATGAAAAAAAAAAAAATAATAATTTCAATAAACCATGTTCAAAATTCTTAAGAGACTTTAAATCCTCTACTACCATCATCCTATCCGTCATCAAGACCAACATCTTGGAATTTTCGTAATAATTAAACTAAAAATTCAGGAAAAAGTTAAAAATTTATAAAATAAATTTGCAAACAATATACTGATTAATTAGGTCGTCTAGGGTCCTTGGCACGATTCTGGACGAAGCTAAAATAAATTTAATTTAAATACCAGAAAAGCGTTCGGTTAGAGAAATAAAACACCACAAAGTCTTTTACAAACATAATATTTATTACACAATTTCTATCCTACTACAGAATCACTTGCGAAAGCCAGCAAACTTATAAACATTTAGCTTTGCATAGACGTGCAACGACTACTTCTTAGCTCCAAATGCTCCAGCAGCTCCAAATGCTCCAACAGCCTCCAAATGCTCCAACAGCCTCCAAATGGCTCCAACAGCTCCAAATGCTCCAACTACCTTTTCTTTCAACAGCTCCAATGATATTGGGCTACAATGCTACGAGTCTAAGAGACTACGAGGCTACAAGGCTACGAGTCTAAAAGGATCTAGCTGGTTCCGAGTTATACATGGCTGAGAGACTGCATGACTAAAAGACCGCATGACTACGAAACTACATGTCTATGAAGCTACATGGATACAAGTCTACTCGGCTCCAACACGCAATGTACACACAGTACACACAGGAAACTGAACGTACACACAGTACACACAGGAAATCGGAACGTACACACAGGAAACGTAACGTACACACAGGAAAACGAAATGTACACACAGGAAAACGAAATGTACAAACAGGAAAACGAAATGTACAAACAGGAAAACGAAATGTACAAACAGGAAAACGAAATGTACAAACAGGAAAACGAAATGTACAAACAGGAAAACGAAATGTACACACAGGAAAACGAAATGTACAAACAGGAAAACGAAATGTACAAACAGGAAAACGAAATGTACAAACAGGAAAACGAAATGTACACACAGTAAAACGAAATGTACAAACAGGAAAACGAAATGTACAAACAGGAAAACGAAATGTACAAACAGGAAAACGAAATGTACACACAGGAAAACGGAATGTACACACAGGAAATCGGAACGTACACACAGTACACACAGGAAACGGAATGATCACACATACAGTAGCGGAAACACAGGTTTATTTGGAAATCAGGATACAAGAAATAAATCATACTTTTTTAAAATATAAATAATTCATTTTATTTTTCATTAGTACACACATGACAGTTAATCAAATGATTATTGTATGTAGCCAGCGTTCCGAAGTTCTTTAAGTATGGTCGATACTTCCACGATATGCGAGTAGTTCCCTCTACGAACAGATGCCACCATCACTCTTAGCCGGACAACCAATATTTTTGGATCTTTCCATGATGTGGAATCAATCTCTTCTGCCACCATCTTCATTGTATGTTTATTATAAATATTATGATCTCTGGTGTCTTCCGTTTTAACACCATCCTCACGGTTACTTTCATCATCTAGCCAGCGATCATCACAAGCTTGATCAGATTTATTTATTATAACACGACGTTTCCATCGCTTCGGTCTCAGGGCACCACCACATTCTTCGATCTTGTCAGCTTTAGGTTCTGCATCACAGTCTATGCCTTGTAAACAGCCTCAGAGTCACTGTAGCAATCACCGTAGAAGACAACGTCTTCACCCAGATTACTGCAAGAACTCAATATCGTTGATGTCGAAGTGTCTTCATCGTCTGTATGCTTCCTTTTCAGGAGTCCACCATTTATACAAAGTATGGAGGATCTGCTAAATATAGGCTTGAATGTATTCTCACTTTTCACAGTGTTGATACCTTCATTAGTTTCAGTCTTCCCGATACCATCAACATCCTTCAATATTTTTTTCTCGTCACGATCGGCGTGCTAAGGCTTCCATCTTTTCTATATTAATAATATTATTTGTCTTAAAATCTCTGCGTCCGTGTCACTATCACAGATGTAAATCATCATCATAGCTGTCATCAATATTATCATGAGTTGCATCAATATCACTCATTTTATGATATCGTTTCCACATTTCAGTTGTCAGAGATGTACCACAATCTATGATCTTGTGAGCTCCATTCTCATTTTCTGTAAAAGCCTATCAGTCCAGTTTTATTATTTAATCCTTCAACCCATCATCACAAACTCAATTAAATCATCTTAGTATATAGAAAAAAAAATCATCAAAGTTCCTTTCATTTAATCATAGGAACCGCATCATCCTTTCCACCTATAGTTTAGTTTCTTGAGCCCAAGAGTCTTTCATTATATATACCATACAGTGTTCTTCAAGAGATGTGGTATACTACCAGTTCTACATACAAATCCATTCTATCAATGATTTGTTTACACATTAGAAAAACCTTCACATTATTTTTACATGTTTTATTAAATTATCTCTTCGACTAAAATAATTACCACACATAGTAATTTCTACAAAGGACACTTTGTCCAAGACATTTTAACCATCATCTGTCTGAAAACAACCATGTCCCATCTATATCACAAAGTAAACGAGGGTTAGTGGAGATAGGTCAAACAAGTGCTAGTCACTCATAGGGTAAGAACCATGTGTTCGATACCTATCTCAGTCAATGTAGCATCTATGTATTTTTCTTACCTCATGTAGAAAAATATGTTCCAATGCATACGAATTTAAACTTATTCACGTGCGACCAGTCAAAAGTACATAAATTCAAACACGTCAACCTCAAAAAAAAAAAAAATCTCAAGGATAGAGGCAGAGACTACACGATCGAGACACGCATACCATAACCTGCAAATGAACATTGACCCCTCGCGCAGGAGTTGCAAGCTTGCAGAATGCTGCGGCAGTCATATTTTTGCTCGAGTCATACACACTTCACGACGCTAGTCTTTCCACTCATTTCACGTAAAACTCCAGTGAAATCGTAATCCAGCATACGTAAAGTACTTGCTGGAACCACTTCAAAGTATACATCACTGAACCAGAGCAGAAAATCAGCCTACGAATGTATATCTTGCTACCTACAAAAATAAATGTATAGCACATATACGAGAGGAGTCGATTCCTACATACCATACTCAATACTCTGATAATTATAAGCAGCAAAATATTTTAAATCAAGACCTTAGCCAGTATACATTCATTTTCCCATGTTGTAAAAATTCATGTTAGTAATCAGCAACGAAGGAGTGAGTTACTTGGACGAAGAACAGCTTTCCAAGTATCCAGAATCTTACTGATACAGACCATCCAGTGCACAAGCATACCCCGAAGTGTGGTCAATTGATAAACATTCTTTAATTTTTTAATATCACCTCCGTAGTGTACACCAATATATGACAGGTTACGATTTAAGACCATAAATTTCCCACAAGTCTGTTAGTTTTATTTCGGGGAGTAATAAATTATTTCTCAAACATAATAAATCAAGTTCCTATCAGATTTGCTCTAATGTTACGGCATTACCTGTACCAGCACATTACCAAAACATCTCCCATAAAAATCTTAAGAATGCAGATGACATACACAGTCAAAAATAATTTTAACAAAAAAAAAACAGTCTTCAGCATTATTGATAAAAAAAGAATACACACAAACAAGTCAAAACGGACATTTCAAATCCAACCTAAATTACGTGACACATGTAGTTTATTGAATTAAGATAAACGATGCAGGTTAGGGAAAAATATATAAAAAATTCTTTAATTCTATAATTTATTTAAAATTTTACATTTATACACATTAAAATCTGACACTGTATATATTTTTTACATTTCGCAGTCCATGCGACATTCAATATTATTAAAATAAATTATTATAGTTCGTATTAAGAGTGAAAAAATACAAATAATTCATACAGATCACGTTACATCAGATCAGGAGTGTAACACCTTAGAGGGCCAGAAATTATGCTAGAAACCCGTCTTTACAAAATTGTTAATGTTTTTTCAAGTAAAATTTTCGTGTAACCTGTACACCGCACTTCTCACACAGAAATTTTACACGGTCAAGATTTCTTCTGCAGCCATGCCTTTCATGGATGCGTGTACTTCGTACTCGTTCAAAACGTTTACCACAGTAGCGGCACTGATAGAGATACTCATCACAATTACCATCGCTTCCCCGATGTACAACTTGCAAATTAACTTTGCTTTTACAATGCCTAATCAAATTACTTTTGTTTGTGAAATGTACACCACATGGCTCACACGGAAATGTCAACGATTAACGTTTCTTCTACAGACATGATTTTCATGTCTTCTTGCATGTTGTCGGTATTTAAAACTTTTGCTACAGTACGTACACAGATGTCTCGTCGTTAGACCGTTAGTCACCGACGGCTCGGAAAGTATATTACTTTCAATGTGCACTGCTGTTGTAGGCGACGAAGTCCCGTATGTTGCATGAGCTGGAGATTTCCCAGTCGACATTAACAGATCATCTGTACTGGATGCCAAAGAATCTGAAGTATACACGACTGATGCAGAAGCTGGGAATTGCTCACAAAATGTTTTATTTACGAAATGCGGTGTATTTGCAGGTATCGGAGTCTCCTCTGCGTTCGATAATGAACACATTGAAGTCTCTTGTAGTGAAGAGACAGTAGATACAGCCATACATCGGAATCTCTGGAGATGGTAGCTTCGTTACTATCGGAATCTCTGGAGCTTCCCTCATCGTTGTCATAGGGATCTGCTTCGTCATCATCGCCTCCGTCGTCAGGGACCCCGGTGAAGACGTGAGACCCTCCGTCAAGATCTCTGCAGTCGTTGACCCCGCCACCATTGGGATTTGTACCGATTTCAACGTTGCGACCATTGAGTTCGGATACACATCAATATTCATATTCCAGACTTATATGCAGCCAAATACTCGCTTAAATAACAGTGTCCGCTTGTATAATACACAATGCAATACATCAACCATTGTTATTACTTAAAAAAAAATTAGGAATTTCAAGGAATAAGAATTTAAATTATATATTCAATCAACTAATCACACATCATACATACAAGGTTCATTTAGACCTACAAGAGGAGCAAGAGTCTGTAATCAATGGAACTTTCAGAATCCAAACAAAATTTAAACTACTCAAATGTAAATTTTATTATGTACAGCTACACATAACCTCCAACTGACTACAAATTTCTACAACACATGACTAATTTATTTTATCCGATACCAGGCTAGGTCCAAAGTCAATTTTTTTTGTACCTCTCATCTACAGTTCAGGGGAGCTTCAGTGCTGATATAGCTACAGCCAAGACATGCTCAGTACCACACATCTTCAAAATCCTAACCCTTCAAAGTCGATCCTTGTTAAGCCTTACGACAAAAGTCTCCGAAACAAGAGACCTACTCTATAATTTTACTAGACATTTTTAACCTTTCATAGCACACATCGATAAATATCTTCGTAAATAACCCAAAATATTATCAGACCACTAGCATTTGATTTATGCACATACTGTGGGTCACCAGCGTATTCATCAACACATGACCATTCAACATTAAGCTCCCCACTTACTTCCATCAGTCTACTAGGCTCCACGCAGCACACATAAACTAAAAGAAGTCAATTAACAACCTATTATTTATTTACATTCGAATATTTAACAGCATACCGTCGACTAGTAAAATAATCCTGTCAGTGAACATGTCAGCAAAGTCTACATTTATATAGAACCAGGAATCCATTGAACATTCAGAACCTAGCTACACATACACAGTGCTGGATGCAAGTTAATTCTACACTTATTTATCATCACTGACACTCATATTACATCATAGACACTTGAGTCAACACTCATTTTCCATCATTAACATGCACACAAATGCAAATTAACCACCATCGACACTCAATGCAACCAACCACTTTCCATAATCTAATCTCAATTCGGCACTCATTTTCCAACATCAACACTCAATTCAACACTCACTTTTCATCATCGACACTCAATTCAACACTCACTTTCCATCATCAACATGCATTTTCCATAGTCGACACTCAATTCGACACTCATTTTCCATAATCGACACTCAATTCGACACTCATTTTCCTTAATCGACACTCAATTCAACACTCATTTTCCATAATCGACACTCAATTTCCATCATCGTCACCCAATTCGACACTTATTTTCCATCATCGACACTCAATTCAACACTCATTTCCCAACAACTACACTCAATTCAACACTCATTTTCCATCAAAGACACTCAATTCGACACTCAATTTCCATCATCGACACTCAATTTGACACTCAATTTCCATCATCGACACTCAATTCGACACTCATTTTCCATCGATGACACTCAATTCAACACTCATTTTCCGTCATCGATACTTAATTCTACATACTCTTTCCTTCTTCAACACTAATTTTCCATCATCTACATACAGTAAAATGGAAACTTTCCACACACACACACACACACAGATACATATATAAATATATTCATACTCAACTCAATTCTTTAAAGTAGCATACACATGAACTTTAATAGGACATGAATAACGACACATTTTAATAACAATTTTTAAAATTATATTTATATCAAAAATACAAAAGTATAAAAATCCGTCAGTCAATACACATTACTAACTTATTATATATACCCTGAAATTCTAAGTTCATCAAGAATAGCCCACGTTTCTTTGATAACTGATACAATTTCGTCATCTTGCGAAACAAGTAAAAGTCGCAACCTGTTCGTTAACACGTTCGGGTCTTTCCACGATATATAATCAATTTCACTTGATGACACCATCTTCTTCGATTGTTTGCTGAACATATTCTGAAAATCGTTGTAATAATGATTATGATAATTTGTATCATCATCATCATCGATGCTATCCACATCTTTATCAAACACACTGACATCTTCATCTTGCATATCCCAGTATTTCGAATTTTTTGACATTGGAGTACCATCATTGGCAACAAGCTTACTTGCTAATTTTCCAAAAAAAATATTCCAAAGTCCGTAGAAGTCTACTATAGGACGCCTTGACACTTTTTCTGGAGATGTTACTTTCATTATCTTCTACCTTACTTATATCTCCAACACCATTTAAGCTATATACTTTCTCAAGACCTGGAGAGATTTTAACACAATCACTTTTAATACTAGGTCGATCAATTTCATTGTAAGACATACTGTCCCCGAGCATATCGTCTCCATCTTCGTACTTTATCTCCTGAACGAGCTTGGCTTTACAAGTTTTATAGTGTCTTTTTAAATTCTCTCTTCGTGTCATCCGCCTACCACACTTGTCACAACTTAGTATTTGACGGAATGGACATTTAAAACAATCGGTCTTTTCATGTCTACGAGCATTATAGCTTTTATCAAAGTATTTGCTACAGTATGTACAATGTCCTTCAGATCGAGATCGATATTTGAGTATCGTACCTTCACTAAACTGTATGTACTCCATAATGGTTGACTAGCCACTAAAAGTATTATTTAGGTACTTCGTATTTTTATGTATGAACATTCATTAATTATTTACGAAAAAAGATTTTTTTTTCTCATTTTGACTAAAAAACCCATGTTCCACGTAGTTTTACTACCCACCTTCATATTTCCTCATATATTATGTTGTAAAAGCATCCAAAGTTGGTTGTAGGTTACGGAATGCTCACTCACGATCTCTTGAAAAAGGTGTGCCTCCCTAGATCTCAAGAGGAAGAACATTGACCTTATTTAAAAATTAGTGAATAATATCATGACCTAGCAAGAATCACAAGATAATCTATTCACATATTAGCAACCATCATGTATCAGTTGTCTGTATATGCAGTCTCTGTTGTCTGTATAAGTAGACAATGTTTTGTGTGAGATGCGGGATGCTCCCTAACGATCGCAACAGAAGGAGGACTTCGCTAGAACTCAAGGGGAAGGGAAATCTTCGTGTGTGATAGCTTTTTCCATTTGTTTCAAGGCATAGTAATCGTCTGATTAATGAACTTTGGTTTTTGTGTGATTTCCTCCTGTTAAAATTATTTTTTAAGTGTTGATTTGATAATATGACTTCGGAAATTTACACGAAACTCTGAATAAAATTACCTGTCTTAGACACCAAGGACAGTACAGTTTGTCTTTCATGTTAATGCTTCTCAGATGTCTCAAAGCATATTATTTGTCTGAGTAAAGTTATTATTTTTTTTAATCCACCTGATAACAATATTGTAAGTGCTGATTTATTGACAGAATTTCACTGATTAAATTTAACTCTGAATAGAAATAACATGAGTCAGTAAGTAATTAATTCTTCATGCAGAGATAGATCTCTCGCAAATAATCAGGAGCACTCGGCGAAATCCATCAGATGTCTAGCCAGGAATAATCAGAAACACTTGGAGAAAGCCATCAATATAATATCAAGATTAATCAGAAGCACTCGGAGAAATCCATCTGATGTCTTGTTAGGTATAATCAGAAGCACACGGAGAAAACCACCATAATATTGTCAAGAATAATCGGAAGCTCACGGAGAAAACCATCAGGGAGGATGTCGTTTATAAACATCATAAATTACCAATTTTTTTAAAAAGTCCAAATTTAATCCTGCTTAAGCAAAGAGTTCACAAGCGGGCTTGTGCTAGAACTCTCATGTTGCTTAAGCAAAGAGTTCACAAGCGGGCTTGTGCTAGAACTCTCATGTTGCTTAAGCAAAGAGTTCACAAGCGGGCTTGTGCTAGAACTCTCATGTTGCTTAAGCAAAGAGTTCACAAGCTGGCTTGTGCTAGAACTCTCATGTTGCTTAAGCAGGATTAAATTTGGACTTTTTAAAAAAATTGGTAATTTATGATGTTTATAAACGACATCCTCCCTGATGGTTTTCTCCGTGAGCTTCCGATTATTCTTGACAATATTATGGTGGTTTTCTCCGTGTGCTTCTGATTATACCTAACAAGACATCAGATGGATTTCTCCGAGTGCTTCTGATTAATCTTGATATTATATTGATGGCTTTCTCCAAGTGTTTCTGATTATTCCTGGCTAGACATCTGATGGATTTCGCCGAGTGCTCCTGATTATTTGCGAGAGATCTATCTCTGCATGAAGAATTTTTTACTTACTGACTCATGTTATTTCTATTCAGAGTTAAATTTAATCAGTGAAATTCTGTCAATAAATCAGCACTTACAATATTGTTATCAGGTGGATTAAAAAAAATAATAACTTTACTCAGACAAATAATATGCTTTGAGACATCTGAGAAGCATTAACATGAAAGACAAACTGTACTGTCCTTGGTGTCTAAGACAGGTAATTTTATTCAGAGTTTCGTGTAAATTTCCGAAGTCATATTATCAAATCAACACTTAAAAAATAATTTTAACAGGAGGAAATCACACAAAAACCAAAGTTCATTAATCAGACGATTACTATGCCTTGAAACAAATGGAAAAAGCTATCACACACGAAGATTTCCCTTCCCCTTGAGTTCTAGCGAAGTCCTCCTTCTGTTGCGATCGTTAGGGAGCATCCCGCATCTCACACAAAACATTGTCTACTTATACAGACAACAGAGACTGCATATACAGACAACTGATACATGATGGTTGCTAATATGTGAATAGATTATCTTGTGATTCTTGCTAGGTCATGATATTATTCACTAATTTTTAAATAAGGTCAATGTTCTTCCTCTTGAGATCTAGGGAGGCACACCTTTTTCAAGAGATCGTGAGTGAGCATTCCGTAACCTACAACCAACTTTGGATGCTTTTACAACATAATATATGAGGAAATATGAAGGTGGGTAGTAAAACTACGTGGAACGTGGGTTTTTTAGTCAAAATGAGAAAAAAAAAAATCTTTTTTCGTAAATAATTAATGAATGTTCATACATAAAAATACGAAGTACCTAAATAATACTTTTAGTGGCTAGTCAACCATTATGGAGTACATACAGTTTAGTGAAGGTACGATACTCAAATATCGATCTCGATCTGAAGGACATTGTACATACTGTAGCAAATACTTTGATAAAAGCTATAATGCTCGTAGACATGAAAAGACCGATTGTTTTAAATGTCCATTCCGTCAAATACTAAGTTGTGACAAGTGTGGTAGGCGGATGACACGAAGAGAGAATTTAAAAAGACACTATAAAACTTGTAAAGCCAAGCTCGTTCAGGAGATAAAGTACGAAGATGGAGACGATATGCTCGGGGACAGTATGTCTTACAATGAAATTGATCGACCTAGTATTAAAAGTGATTGTGTTAAAATCTCTCCAGGTCTTGAGAAAGTATATAGCTTAAATGGTGTTGGAGATATAAGTAAGGTAGAAGATAATGAAAGTAACATCTCCAGAAAAAGTGTCAAGGCGTCCTATAGTAGACTTCTACGGACTTTGGAATATTTTTTTTGGAAAATTAGCAAGTAAGCTTGTTGCCAATGATGGTACTCCAATGTCAAAAAATTCGAAATACTGGGATATGCAAGATGAAGATGTCAGTGTGTTTGATAAAGATGTGGATAGCATCGATGATGATGATGATACAAATTATCATAATCATTATTACAACGATTTTCAGAATATGTTCAGCAAACAATCGAAGAAGATGGTGTCATCAAGTGAAATTGATTATATATCGTGGAAAGACCCGAACGTGT